>NC_143549.1:165967500-166187500 GCF_054136105.1 Typopeltis vanoorti | reverse complement strand
AAAATCATTTAAAACGACTTTTATACAAAATTTCGTAAACATTACTATTTTACCGTGTGTTAAAGTTTCAAGTATTTTAATAAAAAAACACAAAATATATAATCAAATACAATATTTGCACAGCTGTTGTTCAAGTGTTACTATTTAAAGTTTCGTAAAATATAATAGCGTGCAGTTTTCTATGATTTCGTGTCGTTTGCATCTGTCCTTCCGCATTTTGCCGGCCTGATTGGCCGAGTGGTTAGCGTATCCGCTCTCCAGCCAAAAGGCTGCGGGTTCGAATCCTGCCGTGGGCATGAATGTTTGTGATTGTCTGTAAGAGTGATGGTGGTCGGCGGTAGATAGCGGTGGTGGATTGAGTGCATAATGAAGATAGAGAGTTGTAGATTAGATGCCCTCCCTCGATGAGTCTTTAGACTCCCTGGAGGTGTCACGTAATAATAACAATAATTATCTCTGTTATATGGAAAAAAATTAGAACAAAAATGTTGATTCTCGCATTCTTGTAAAATGTACCTAACACAAGAACGAGATACGTATATACTTTTTTTTTTAATTCATCAACAACACTGAAGGATTTCCTGAGGTTTTTCATTCATTTGTGAAAGTAATTTATGAACTTTTTTTTACCTCAGTAAAGTCCTACATCTTATAGGTTTTGAATAATTTTAACAGAAGAAATGTTGTTCATTGAAAGAGATAAACGATTCTTAAGATATTTTCAAATAATTGCATGCTTCTGTTATAATTTAGACGGAACATTCGTGTTGAAGAAAAAAATATATGCATATACATCAAGGATGGGCGGTGGATTACAAGGGACAACAGACACCTAGTTTTACATATTAATCTTGTTTTCTTCGATATCATCCTTGTATCTGAACTTTTTAAAGTTCATTGTAACTATTTAAAATGAGACATTCATTACTCTCTTGTATAATCTCATTGTTCGTGAATATCGATATATATAAAGTATTGAATGGTAATTTCTCTTCTCAAACATTCAATTCAATACTTTCGTTAATATATTGTCGACTTGAAAGCAATTTTCTTTTCTTTTCCTTTTTTTAATCCTCTAAAGATCAAAATTGAATTCATTTTAATTTCACAATGCATAAAGAGAGTAGTGGTGTTTTTGTTTTGTTTTTTCTTGCACTCGAATACAAGAAAAATTCCACTTTTATTGTAAAGCAGACCATTTTCAAATAATCAGTAGGTTGTTTTGCACTACAAGCATTGTTACTATTTCATAGAACAAAAGCAATTGTGTAAATTTAATTATATTTATATGTTTATTTTTTTTTATCTCCGGCATGATTTTACCTGCTAACTAAATAAATATTTTTTTTGTCTTAAGTATTTAAACTGAATTAATCGAAACAGCCAGACTTTCTTTACGTCTTATTTTATTTGTTACATATTTTTTTTTGTTTGTTTGAGATTTAGTATATGAATGTAT
The DNA here is from genome assembly GCF_054136105.1 of Typopeltis vanoorti. Taxonomy (NCBI): domain Eukaryota; kingdom Metazoa; phylum Arthropoda; class Arachnida; order Uropygi; family Thelyphonidae; genus Typopeltis; species Typopeltis vanoorti. The sequence goes on along the minus strand of NC_143549.1, from coordinate 166,186,041 downwards.
TTCAGTTATAACATTGTAATTAGTGATATTTACGATTCGATATTGAGCGAACAAAACAGATAAACCAGACAAGCTCTGCTGCTGATTGATTGTTCCATCTCAGATAGCATTGGATACGTTTTAAGTGTATAGACGTTGCATTAAGCTGGAGTCGCTGAGACGGGAGCAGTCAAGTTCAGCATCCGCTTCTTTGGCTGCACATAGGAGAGTTCCCATTGCTCGTTTCACATTTATTGTGCAACTGCCACCATCCATAAGATAACAGAGGCAGCTATGATGATGATGATGTAAACTTTTATGAGTGGACTAAAGGGAATTGCTTCGAAGTTGTCGGTTCGCGCTTTTTTTTTTTTTTATTAAAAATAAAGAAATATTTGTAGTAAGTTGCGTTTTGTAAAAAAAATACAAGAAAGAATAAATAAATATCTAATATTATATTATCCCCAATTGGGATAATTGCCTCACCCTAATTGGGGGAGAGAAAAACTAGATTTAAATCCGGTATGAAATACAAGAAATTTTCAATAGAAGGTAAATTTACCAGTTTCGTATACTGTCGACAAGGTTTTCTATTCACAAATAAAGATAGCAGACAAAGATCGTTTGCAGTTATAGACAGTGATAGTTGTCTTTTACGCAATCTCAAACAATAACGTCATTTCCTCTTTAGTGGGTGAATAGGAAACTAAATGCTAGTGAATACTGTTCGTATATGGAAGATATATCATACTCGATTTGAAACTCGATGCTATAGGGGTTCTCATTTATTCTTTGTCAATATGGTACTGTTATGTTATTGCTGTCAATAATTTTTATAATATAGTACTATTCATGTTACTTCTTTTCAAAAAAAACTCTTCATGTTTCCGAGAATACGATACATCTCGTTACACTTAAGTGTTTAAATATAAAGGCTCCTTAGTTCGTGTGCATTGACAGCGTTCGAAAACGTATCATGAAAGCAGGATATATTTCACTTACGACAAACTTATCTGAAAGAAAAAGAAATGTCAAAGAGGTAATGTATATAGTAGAAGAAACAGAACAAATTATGTTTTAAATTTATCCTTGTCTATTTCTTTATCGAAGTGAATGAGGAATTAAGGCATCTTTGCCTCTAAAAGAAAATAAACTCAAAGGAAAAAAAATAAAAGACTATGAATTATTCAAAATTTGTATTAAAAAATAAGTGTTAATTTACATAAAGGACGTAAATAGTTGGGTCCTTTATAGATTGTTACGTACAAACAAAGACGGTTTTGTTTCTAACTCAATAAAGGGCATTTTAATGCATTTATTGAGTCGTAAACACAAATAAAATGCCTGTTAAATAGACAACTGTAAAATATTCTTCGATTCATTAAGCATGTTTACATGTTTGTTAAATATGATTAATTAGTGTTCATAAAAATAAGCATCTACATTCCAGAAACTTCAAAGTTTAATTTGGATCCATCATTAAATAAATACACTTAGACAGACTGGTACTAAACTTCCAATTAGTACGGCACTGTGTAACTTACATTAGATGAATGCGACTATTCGATCTGAGTGAATTCTTCAAATACGTGAACAATTTATGTTAGCATTTCAGGTTTATTGCATGAAAAGACTCCGAATGTGTATTATTATGTGCAAATGTCAGATGCGTGGCACAGTTATTTATTTGTTTGCATTTCTTAATCTGAGAAATAAAAATAAGAAGGCAGTTCTTCTTTCAGTTTTTTTTTATGCCTCATACGAATGATAAATTTTCTTTATCGTAATCCTAAAGAAAATATAATTATTTTCTTTAGGATTATAATAAAGAATATAATTATATTATATTCGAATAAAACGTAATTACTTTCAATAATGTAAACAATTTCATTACATGTTACAGTTATATTGAATCAATAAAAGATCGCCCACATATTTTTGACACTGTTTAATATTAATTACTGTAGATATTTTAGAAATTAAAAACAGTTCCTTCGTTTTTAATTATCTTATGGAGTTATCTGTTTGCTTGTCACGCTGTTTTAATCATTTTAAAATTCACTCTACTACATATTTATTTGTAACTCTTTTCGCCAGCGTATCTGAGCTTACTGACCTACATTCCCTTGAACTTGTTCCTCATAGTTGCTTAGGAAATTATTTTTGGCACATTTCCATCTATTTCACTGTCATCCAAAGACCGATTTTTTTTTTCCGTTCTAGTAAACAAACTGCTAAATTTTTCAGATTCTGTTGTACATGTTTTTATTTCACACTTTTGGAGCCTGCATATTTAAAGATAATTTATTATCTCAAAAAAAAAGACTTTATATTAATTTTTAACTCATTTTTTGCTGGTTTCAGAAACAAGACATTAGGATATATCTTATTTCAGATGTAATTTATAAGTACGCCATATAACATCAACAACAAAAGAGAGGAAATAAAAATAAATTGAAATACCAACTTCCAGAAATATTTAATCATACAATTTAATTAAATGGATTATTTTATTTTCCAAATAGTTACTGTTTCTCGCGATATCGTACTGTAATCATATTTCGATGAATGAATGAAGTCCTAAGGAATTATTAAGAATGTAAGAGAATACCTGTTACATTTTTCATTTCAAGCTACTCGTAGCATCATGATGAACATCATGAAGTACGAGTAGCTTGAACCTTAGAAAAGGGCCTGACACTTACATATTCTTGCCTGTCACTATTTTTATAATTTTTAAAAAAAATTTCTCATAAAGTGTTAAATGGTTAGTAATCTGACTTGTGGTATTTTACTTCTTCAGTTTAATGTTAAATTGAAATATTGTATATTTTCAAATTAGAGGATTATTACAAATCCATCATCATTATCGGCTTTACTTTTCAACTTACTGTCAGGTCGATATTAGATTATGGCTGATTTTTGCATGAATTCGCTGACTAGCAACTAGCTTTTTGATTAAAAGCCAGAGGTGCCGTATTTCTGACAAAAAAAATGCGATACTGAGAACATTCGGCGGTCCTCTCTTGTAAATATATAAATCAATTCTTGTTTATAACGGATTTGAATCCCTTGTTGAAAAACTATGCTTCAGTTCATTACAGTGGGTACTGAAAAATAGTCTCATAAATAAACTGTGCTTATTAGCGATTTTTAAGATATCGAGTGCTATACTTCTCTTCCTCCTCAACCTTTCAAAGAAAGCAATTATCCATTTTTCAAGAATGAATAAGAACTTTGTGATGCAAAGTGAAAAAAAAGCTTCATGAACTCTAGACCAGAGTTTCCGTATTATTTAAAACTGGAAACAAAATAACTAATTAAATAAAGCAGAATAAGCAATTATTCCATCTTCCCTGTCATCGTTAGTTATAGGCACATCTTAAAACCTGAAATAAGTCCAAGCCAGTATGGCCTATAAAAAGAAAAAGTAGATTTTTTAAGAAATATATTTATCTCACATGTGAGAGATACAAGATCCTCTAGCACATCAGTGCCGTCTTGAGGAGTGTCAGTAGGATTAAGAAAGAAGACATCTATTGGCATTTTTCTTAAAGAACTGAAGTTAGAAATTGTTGGAAAACACATCATGGAAAAGACTGTTCCAGAGGACAGAAGTAGATGGAATAAACGAGGAAGAAGAGAAGCAGGTTCGACTGAAAAGGGATGTTGGGTAGCTGCTGCTGCTCTTGTTTTAACAGGCCAACAGCAAGTGCAGGAATAATACTTGCAAGTATTATTCCTGCAATTATTATTATTGCAAGTGACCATGGAAGTACCTGTAGAAGAGACACCGAGCTGAAACACTGCGCTGTGAGATAGAGGTTGAAGCGAGCCTGTGAAGGAAGGGTCGTCTATGAGCCGAATTGCTCTCCTCTGGACAGCATCAAGAATTTTGAAGGTGCCTCATCCCAAATGTATTCAAACCAGTATTCTAAGGATGAACTGATTTGAGATTTGTATATGGTTAGCAGCTGAGTGGGTATAAAATAGCTTTTTGAGAGGAAAAGAATGCCTAGTTTTCCAGAGGCTGAGGAAGCTATTGATGTGTTTGTGTTAGTAGAAGCAGGGTGTAAATGTAAGTTCAAAGAAAGAGTTCATCCTTTCTGGTGATGGCTGTATTACTGGAGATAAGGGAAGGTGAACTGAGATCCCTTTTGGAGAGTGCATGATTGCGTTTTAGTGGCATTAAAGGTGTAGGATGAATGGGGTGTGCTATCGTCAGCAAAACTTGTGGATAAAATTAGTAGTGATTGAGAGTATGTCATTTATGTATAAGAAAAGAAGGTAAATGATAGGAGCCCTGAAGGCACTCCTGCATTGGTGGCAAAGTCATGCATTTTACAACTACAGGGATTTTGATTTCTCTGAAGCAAATGAATAGGATTTTTAGAGGAGAATAAGCATAAGCATAATATTCAATAAACGTATTGATAAATATGATAGTTATTAAATTATCCTAAGGTTTAATCCTGTTGATCACAACTTCCTAAAATACTAAATATAAATTTCTAAATATAAATATCAGAAACAAATAATATTCTACTTGCATCATTCTACAACAGGTTTTCTTTGCTAGGAGAAAGAAATATCTGAGTACGTGTAAGTAAAATATTTAAAAAAATCTTGTTCTGGTTTCTCGAAAAGCTATACAATTTCATTTAATATAACGCTAAAGATGTCCATATAATGTTTCTAAATGACTATCACAACATGCGAGTGATACCGTGATGACCGTCGCCATTATTTAAACAATCCCTCTCGGTACACATGTATCATCAAGACACAAAAGACATCAGTAAAAATTGAAAATAAATAATTATAAATCTTTAATGAGAATTTTAACAATTAAATATTCTTTTTTTCTCGCCTTTAAGAATAAACATATCTGCTATTAAAATGGAGGATATTGTGGGTCTATCCATAATTTGGCTATCGACTTTATACTTTAGTTACATGTCTGAATTTCCTTTATAAGTTTATCAAAATATCATACACACATTCCACATGAGAGCCTCTGCAGTAATCCATGGGCTTATTGAAAATTTTTATAAAGACAGTGAGACTTTCTAAGACATGATTTATTATCAAGTTCTGATCTTTTATTTTAATCAGTAAATAAAGTATTTTACAAGGAACTATGGTGTTAGGGTTTTTATCCCGGAAATTGCGAGTTTTCATATAAAATGTGAACTTATGCTTCAAAGTAACTTAGCTGTTGGGTTTTTTTTTACCGTAACACGAATGAGATAATGAGTACGTTCCACATGGTAACAGAATGAACTCTTGTAAGATGCATTCTTGTTGAAATCGAATAGCAGAATCTCTTAATATTTTATTTATTTATTATTGTTATCTTTGGATAGCCATTCCTGACCAGTCTGTCTATTATTGCAATGGCTTTCGTATCTTTTGTTAATATTATGCATTTAAAAGAATATTATTAAACAGGCATTTGTAGCTCTATGAAAATGATTGCATCCATAGCGCTAGGCAGCCTGAAGAAAGCCTTTCTAAGTTCGATTTTAGTCGTTGACAAGAGGAAATTTCTCTAACCCTTTCTTCGACCGGTTCTCGAGTTAGTCGATCCCTGGCACGAACAAGCGGTTTTTTTCCCCTCCTGAAAACTCGGAATTTTTCGTCCCGTAAACTCGGGACGAAAAATTCCGAAAAATAGACCGTAGAACCCACGATGTTTCAGACAATAATATATTGCGCCGTGATTAATGACCAGGAAGTGACAGCACTTGTCTACCTCTCTTTACCGGATACTACTTAAATTAGTGATAGTATTGGACCAGCTAGCTCTGATTGGCTAGGTGGTGATTGCCTTCCCCTTAATCTCTGAAAGTCAGATCGAAATATAAAAAAATGGCTTCGCCTATTTTCATATGGTGTTGGCGGATTTTTTTTCCTTGAAAAGAATATATTACAGATTTAAAATGTATCACTCAGGCAACTTCTCTCTTTTTTTTTAAACTTATCTATAAAGCAAAATATTTTACAGGGTGTTGAATTATTGTAAGCTTGGTGTCGAGACAGGAACAAATTTACACAAAGCTAGACAAGCTACAGCTTGTGACCTCAAATTACAAGCGCCTTTGTCTCAGTATAAAGATCCTAAAATTACTCAATAGACTGGGGTACTCTTAAAAGTTAGAACTACCTTAAATCCGGCTAGGGTCGAGAACGTCGCAGTTTTATCTATGATTGAAACTATTGCATAATTGAATAGAAACAAGGAGACTTCTCGTGTCTCAAAATAAAGAATTTCGCGTTAATTTTCTTCATTTCAGCCAAGAATGACTTTCTCATTTTCCCTTAGAAAATCATTATTATCTATAAAAGCCTCATCTCTTTGTTTTAATAGCGAGATGGCCTTCACTTTCTGCGCAGCATAATGACAAGTCAGTGCTTAAAAAGTAAAAAAAATTCGTTTCCTTCTTGTATGGTTATCAGGTTATATGCGTAGATACATTTTAGGGGAAATGTAGTATTTTTGATATAGTAAAATATATATGAAAAGGAGTTGATATGTGCCTTGCCGTTAACATTAATAAAGCAATATCAACATAGCTTTCACACGACAAACGAGTTTCCTATCTGACCTATAGTTAATTCGTATGGCATTTGTAGAGGCAAGAAAAATCCAAATAACTTTACTGCATATGTCTGCTGCCGTTTTAATCATATGAGAAACACGCACGCGCACACACACACACACACACACACACACACACACACACACACACACACACACACACACACACACACACACACACACACACACACACACACACACACACACACACACACACACACACACACACACACACACACACTTCAGAAGGACAGAATAAAAGTTAATGGAACTAGCGGTAAACAAGAATAACAACCAATGCCTGAGATTGTCAGACTTGAGTGGGTGCACAGCAGTTCTGAATTAAAAAACAAAGCTGCAGACAACCGAACATTTTAAAATTATTATTTTTCGTGACATAAAAATTGCTGACAATTCTAATGGTTTTCCTTTTAAAAAAAAAAAAAATTAACATTTATACACAAGAATAGACTGCATAGTTGAATCCATATGTATTGCTTGGCGAATTATCTTCAAAGTTGAAAACAGATCGATATGTCAGCTGACGACAACGACAGTTCTCCCTAAAGCAACTTAAGACTTCATGTAACGAGTCACATGTTTTGTACACGTTGCTAGTTAACTTGGGAACTGGTTTCCCGTTTTGTAGTATGGATTATCAAAGCATGCGAGGTGATGCATGCTGGAATTCTTCAACGTTTTATTAATTAAAAAAAAAACTGTGACAACCTTAATTGCGACACTAACAACTGGTGATTATATTAAAATTTGATATGACAGTGATGAGTGCATTTAGTGTGTCAATTAGGTGTGTTTTCCGACATTATTTTATGGGAACAAAACGTTTAGCTTGCAAAAATGAAGGAAACATATCTAATACCATTTAACTCAACTTTGGTTGATTAAAATGAATTAAATAGTCTCACATCTTTCGGTTTCCCAACAAAGGTGTCGGTAAAACTGACATTCAATTATTTATTCAGTAACACCTGAATTTGACAAAGTTAAACTAATTTCTATTGCTAGTTTTGGTATTTATGCTAGAGACAGAGCCAACGATAACAAGTGTCTAATTGTTCGGGATCCTGGAACAAAAGAATAGCAATAATTCGGCACATTTGAATCAAATTCAACAAACTAATTTCCAGAGTCAAAAATAAAGAAATATACTTTTTTTTTTTCTTGAAGAAAGAAATGTTATTTCTTTCTCCAAAAAGATTTTGCAATCTTGGGTGATATGTTACATGCTGTTTATTTCGCTGACTATCAAAACAACGAATCTGCGTTTTTGCTATATATTTTTTGGTTATCTTCAAACGATAACCAAAAATCATGAATACAAGAGATGTTATATAGTTTCCCCAATTAAAAAAAAATAAATTTGTTTGAATATTCTAGACATTGCTTTCCTTTGCTCCCTCCATTTATTGATTTATTACATAATTTACTCTCATCCCACAGAGATAGTGGACTTGTATTTAAAGGTTGTTTACCACATAAATGTTAAAAGTGCATGCAGAGCTATTCTGAGATAATGCATAAGATATGATAAGCTGGCTCTGATGATAAAGTTTTTAGAGAGAGAGAGAGAATTTCTGCGAATGTTCATCAAGTTAATCATTTAAACTAGTTTCTTCACTTCACTAACTGTTATTGGAAAGAAGACGATCTATTTTGTTTGATTGAGAAGTAATTGATACTGAACTAAGTCCTGTGTATTATGACTATTAACCGTATGTGTATGTTCTGTGGCTGGCTTGTCTGTGAAATATCCAAATTTCCAAGAGGAAAGACTTCTGCTATCTCGGTATGAAACACTTATCTTCATTTGAAAAGCCCCTATAAAGGTTCTTTGCGTCCTAGATGGATCAAACCTAAGTCTTTCCAGAAGACAATCATATTTATCTGGACTAGGAGCAGTAACAAAAATTCAGGAGGAGAATATGTGCTTCGTGGAAGTCATTAGGTTCTTATTTTAACCCTTAACAGGCATTTAAAGCACATGACAGTTGCGATCTCTTCTCTGTAGAACTAAGCATCAGGTATTGCATCGTCAAGGGGTAGAAATTTGTCTGAGGGAATCTGTCTGTTCCTAAACTAACTCTCTTGAATTTCATAACAGAATAAAAATGATTTCTTGTGGTGTTAAGAGTATAAATTTGAGTTTCGGAATTTCTCGTAATCGTGTGAGTTCATGTTATGCGGAGGGATTGGACACACTCCTCACTCACTTGTAGGGGAATAAGCAACTTAAGACTTGACAGATTATGGACTGAGTTGACTGCGGTGTATTTGACGATTAGTGCATTCGCTCGAACCAGAAGTGCACTGGAATAACTGGAGCAGGTTTATGAGTTATAGAGCATATTCAAATTCCCGCGGATTACAAACTTTAATCCTCATTAAGGCATGACATATCCACTAACCATGCTTTCAAATCTGTTATCCAAAAATTATAAAAAATATGTTCATTATTGAATCTATTAGGCATGGTTTTGAGTCCCCCATCTGTGGCCTTGTAGTCTCATGCAGGTAACCAAAAGTGCGGACGAGTATTTTTTTGTATTATTAATAAAACTCAAATACATATCCAGTGGATATGGGTCTGTACTCTGTCAAATTAAATACCCACACATTCAGTACACGAATATTTATAAGAGTAGCCGATCATGTATAAATATGATGTCATGCAAGTCTTACAAATCTTCCCACCATTCGGATTATAACGAAAAGTCAACCTGATAGACAGCAAGAATTAATAAGTAATTACCCTCTTTCTTCCTGGTCTTCATTTGTTAGAAGTTTTTCCACTTGGATATACTATAAATTAAAGATACCAAGAAATTATATACTTGGTTTAATCCTTTATCCAAGTGTAAGCAAACAAAGTTTGCGCCTGAGATTAACTTTATATATATATATATATATATATATATATATATATATATATATATATATATATATATATATATATATATATATATATATAGAGAGAGAGAGAGAGAGAGAGAGAGAGAGAGACTATTTTAATATGAAAAGAGTTGCTTTACAAAAATACATTATCTTCTTTAAAATGTATTAAATGTATTTGAATACTTCAAATATAGCAGAGGAGACAGATTTAGCTCTCATGACATGTACATGATAGCATATTTTGCTGCGGGAATATATACACTATATGTAATTATATAGAACCAAACGCGTTCCAAGCTAATTTCTATTAAATTCAGAAGGAGAAGAATGTTTAACACATACTTGAATAAATGTTTGATCTTTCTTCTTTGATTTATAATTCTATTCACCTTAGTAAAAGTTTTTTTTTCCTGATTTATGAATGAGATTAACTTTATATTGACTCTTCGAGTTAATTTAATTTAATATTCTGTGATTTGACATATTATTACCTTTAGTTTATTATTTTTGTTTCATTCTTGGTTTTATTAACATCTAATACTATTAGTATTAATTTTTATAGAAAGTCGGGATCCAAGTAGTTCTTCAAGGATATGCCTGTGATAGATTAAATGAATCATTCCGAAACATATCTATAATAATAAAAAAAAATATTTTCATCAGAAATATTCCTACTGTATTAAATGATAGAACACATTCAAATATTCACCGTGATTTTTCTGTTTAGATGGACTGCTGAATACTTATTATTTAGAAGCAGGACAGGAAAAATCGATGAGAAAAAAGACGGTATTCACATCGTTGAAATGATCACAGTGTGTGCAGCTTGTCTTCTCAATTGTATGAAAGTAATAATGCCATGAACGAAATAGTTTCATTTCTTTTTCATTTCAAAGAGAGAGAGAGAGAGAAAAAAAAACTATTTTAATATGAAAAGCGATTCTTTACTAGAATACATTCCATCCTTCAAAATGCATTTGAACACTTCAAATCTGAAAGACAAATTTAGCTGTGATGACATGTAGATAATAGCGTAACTGCAGAATTGAGTAATTTTATACTGCATGCTGCCAGAATATGTACACTATTTTGAAATAAGTATCGGTATAATCCATATTTCAGAATGAAACTGTGCATACGTGTATTCCTGTCATACTACGAGGGGGTGTTGCTGATAAATACCTAGAAGAAAAATGATATTAAAGCAACCACAAGAAAGAGCATATCTTAAAATCCTTTACCTCCCCCCCCCCCGAATGTTTCATCAAACTGTAATAATTTGTTCTTTTTCTTTTAGGATATATAAGAAGACATGTCAATTCCTTCATGGTGATTATCACAACTTTTCAGCACACCATCTTATAGCCTGTGTTGATATACTCGTATAACGTAAACAGATGTACCACTGGAGTCGACTAGTTAGTGTCAGTAGCATGTGCCGCAGAAAAACGTATTATCACAGGCTATCATATCAATGGACTCTTCAATCCATAATATTGAAGAGAGCTTGCATCATCTACAATCAGTTATAGGCAACCGATGGTATTATGAGGATGGCTCATCAGCCAGGAAAAGTTCGAAGAAGCTTAGTGAGCAATGGACAATAGGGTGCGCGAAAGGACACCCGACAAAATTCGACAGTCTGGTTTTGGTATCGATTAATTAAGCTAAGCTAATAATCCTGTTATTAGCAAGTATTAGCAAGTTACTACGTAAGTAAGTTACTACGTAGCAAGTTACTACGTAAAGAGATATACACAATCCCTCACAAAGCAAGCCAAACTTCATACGCATGTCAAGTAACGAAAATGTAAAAGTCCGTGAAATGGTGCAGCGAATTACAACACTTTTCCAGATCAGATGGACTGATGTGAGTGTGGCGGATGCTTGAGGAATACCATATAATATAGTTCATTATTCAGACTATGACGGTTTGATGCTGTAAGTGTAATGTTTCTATCTGTTTCTTCACATATTAGCTCAAGCCCCTGGTCGTAGGGCCCAAGGATGAATGTAGATGGGTATGTAACACTTCTGTAATTGCTTTCATTCTCCAGTATGAGTGTTTTACAGTGTCCATTTTCGACGAAATAAAACCTTGTCACGAGCACCACCATATAAGAGCAGCTAGCCACTTCCAACTCAAAAGCCTTCAGAAAAGTTCTTTGAGTCCTTTACGGATTTGTCACCCACTCCTTTCCAAAGGAAAGACTTTGGAAAAGCACTGCTGCTGGATAAGTTTTGTCTGTGAGGCTATTTTTAGACTTTCTACTGTAAGATCCCTTGCCACCCTTTGATTCTAAATATGTAATGAGAATAGTATATATTGTTTTCCTTCCCTAAACTAAAAATGCTAGTTTCTCCTGAATACTCTGATTTTCCCCTTGATTTTTATTTTTATCATTCTCTATAGAATAAACAACATAGGTATGCAAAACTCCTGATGCGAATGTCATATCTTGGGACTTCGACTATTAGACCAATTTTGATGAAATATAGCTTTATTTTTCGAGATCTGCATGCTAGGAAAAAGTTCGTATAATTTGAATGTATTTCAATTTAAATAATAATAATAATAATAATAATACAATTTAATAAAATGCATAGTCTAACCAATCTCAATGAAGTCCTTTTCCCAAATGTCCCCTTCGTCATCAGTCACTCAGACATGTTTTCCATCCGCTCTACTTTAATTTTTTTATTTCTTTAAAATTGAATCGTTAATATGGCGAGAACACGAGAATTCCTAGCATGGTAATTTCCCTTTTTATGACTCAAAGTTTCTTTGCTAAATGTATTTCACGATTTGCTTCCAACACCCTGATTAGTATTTTTTACTGAGAGCAGAAGCTGATTATGATCCACTACAGCTGAAGCATAATTCTTAGGTTTTAATGTTTGGGCATTTGCAAACACTTATTCCGAATCATTGCATTACTACATAAAATAACGAGAAAAATATGGTTACTGTATTTTGGACCTCTGACTGGAATAGTTCCCAGCTCACTCCATCCTAATGACGGTTCTGATGGACCGATTAGGATGGACTGCTCATTCAGTTGTCAACAAACGGTTGAAACCTTTTTTATTTATTTTCTTCAAATTTATACTTTCTTACTTCTTCAATAGGGAAATAATTTTCTTAGACGACTTTGATGTGCACCATTTCAAATAGTGTTTTTATCAACTAGCTTGAATAGCTATACAGATGCCATCAGTATTCTTGACAATTCTACTTTTCCAAAATCCTGTTGCGGTTTCGTCTCCAATCGCAATTCAGAGTACAAATTCTCATGGATTTCATTTTGCATAAATCGCTTTTCCCACCTTATCTCGTGTTTGGGGATTATTCGACTAAACTGGATAATCCTAATTTTTATTCTTCCTTTCTGACCATTGCTTTCAACCCAATGCTTACGCTGAACGCATTGTCAAAATTATTCGCATTAGTTCTCTCATTGCGTACTACCTTTAAATTCTCTTTAATTATTCAAAATCATGTTTGCCAACAAGAGTTGGCAGGGTAGTTCGCAATGAAAATGAAGAATGCGTAGTTTGTTGTTGAATCTCTGCAGTACTCCAAAAAAAAAAAAGAATATCAATAAATTTAAATCCGTTTTCGAAAAGGGAAAAGTGACAAACTGCTTTATACTCCGATGGTAATCGTGCTACTAGACACTAAACCCATTTGTCGCTTCTTCTGTGCCTACCTGCTTCCGCTCGTACTATATCCGGAAGGTTCATGTTCAGCATCACCAAAAGAAAAAAAAAGGAAACTACCCGGCATTATACTTAAACTCCAATCGATAAGCAAGGAAAACTTCTTGTCATAGTTTATAAATTCGCACTGAATGCCTCCCGCGAACACGAGAAGGTCAGAGAAATTGCGAGCAACTAAATACCCAAGTGTTTTCAGGTTCAACATATTTCAGGTCCGATTTTTCTCTAAACAAATGTTTCAGAGTCCTTTTCTTATGTTATTTACTACTTCCTCTTATTCCATCGACGTGAAATAAAACATTGTGACTTGAAATTTAGGTTGGCATAGAGTTTTTATTCCATAGTCAGTGTCCAGTCTACTTATAATCTATAATTCTACCACTCCCATTCTGCCAGTTAAAATACAAGAAGAGATTCCACTCATCATCAGTTCAGAGTCTTAATTTCTAACTCACCTTGCTAAGAATGTCTCTTTTTTCCATCCTGATATGGACTTTTCCTTCTAGACTAATAGTTTTTATGCAGCTAAATAGACAAACCAGCCAGCGAACACATGCATTTATTTTAGATTATACAAGCTTCATAGCTTTAGTTGTTTCTGTTTAATCTCTCCCGACAACAACAACAATAACAATAATACGTAAACAATAACACAGCAATGCATTCTAGCTTCTTTTATACATAACAATCTTTCCCTATTATTATCTTCTATATTACGTCAATAGTTTTGTCCTTTTCATCTAACCAATCCCAACACTGTATTAGCATATTACACATTTCAATCCTTCCTGTGCAGGATAAAAATTGAAGAAGAAAAAAAAAAAGAAAAGAGGATTAAATTATTTTAGAAGAAACAACTAAATAAAAATAAACAAATATTAATTTCTGTTAATATCTTAGGAAATCCCTGTATTTTCTAAAAATATAAGTAATTCTTATCTTAAAATTTATGTTTCTGTCTGCTGTATAAAAGTAAAATTAAGAAAATAATCTGGAAAGAAGATAAATGCGCATTTATTCCACTGGAACACTTAAGTCCTTATACGCTATCATAAATCCCTATTGTATTCTAATACATAAAGATTGTGTAACTCTCTTTCCAGAAGTTCAACTGAGCTATTTTTGACAGCTACGTGCGGTAATTAATCGCAGAAATCGGAAGTGCTCGCCATCACGCGATGTGGTACTCAAGGAATGCTTATGTAATTCTTTCTTTCTTTCTTTTTAAAGGTGGAAGCAAAATAAAATGAAATAAGATCGTGATCCCTTGAAATTTTGAGTACTGAAAGACTGACAAATGGTCTAAATATGTTTTTTTTTTTAAAAATCCTTATCATTTTATGTAGTCTATTCTATATAAAGTACGTGTTCAGATAGCAGTTACTAGCGAGACTGACTGACTGGAGTGCTGAAATGAAACACCTACTGTCATAAAGTATGGATTTGTAGTGCAGATGTTTTTCATTCCTGTAAACGTGGGCAGGTGCTGGTAGCATGAATGCATTTATGTTTAAATGATTTGCTATATTAGTGGTTATAAGTTATGAAATAAAGAAAGAGTAGTTTTGTAGCAATTCTGAAAGTTATAATAAAATTCAATCCTCTCTAAAAAGGTAAAAAAAAATCAATTTCCTTACAATGGTTTGCTTCCTTCGCAACTTCTTTTAGATATAAATCCATAATATTGCTTTGAGCAATCTTATAAAGTATTCAATATCCTTTTACTCTTCTAGAGAGTTTACAGAATATTTTATTTATAGAATTGATGGAATTTTGGGGAAACTGAATGAATGGCTGAAAGTGGTGAAAGAAGAGTTATTGATGTAGTAATGCGACAATAGGTGGCGCTACAAGCTTTTCATTCAAGGAAGGATGGAATCATTTGAAAATATGAATGACTTTATTAATATTATCCCCTTATTCAGGGGGGAACAGCGGAATAGATATTATTATTATTAAGAGAGACCTTCAGGGAGTCAGTGACTCATCGAGGGAGGCCACATACTATACCCACACACACACACACCAGTTATCATACTTTTTCTTGAATTCATTCACACTGCTTGCACTCACAACATCTAAAGGTAATCCATTCGAACCACGCGTCACCCTCTGAGATAAAAATCTAGCCCTCACCCCCTTCTTAGGCATTCATTCTCAGCTTCCAGGGATGCCCTCTCGTCCTTTCTCCACCCACTATAAATTGAAAAATTCCATCAATTTAAATCCTGTATGATCCTTTTAGAAGTTTATGTCTCAATCATATCACCCCTCTTTCTCCTCTTTACTAGTGTCTGCATTCTACAAATTCTCAATCTGTCTTCATAATCAGTATTCCGCAATCCTGATATCATTTTTTAACACTCGCCTTTGTACTCTCTCCAATATATCAGAATCACGACGGAAACCAGACCTGCGCACAATAGTCCAAGTGAGGCCTTGTAAAGAGGCAAAATAACATCCTTATCTTTACATGTGAACGTTCGTCTCAGCATTGCAATTATCTTTTGAATTGTATTTGCAATCTTTGCCACATTGCCCCTGAACTTCAATTTCCTATCTATTAACACTCCAAGATTCCTAGCCTCGTTAGTTTCTTCGAGCCTAATCTCCCCAATATAAAACGACATTGAATATCTAATCATGCCGAAGTGAATGACTTTACATTTAATGACAACCGTTTTCCCATGCCCACAATTCCAGATTATCCAAATCATTCTGCCAAGACTGCATATCAGCAGAATTCCTGATTACCCTATCTATATTTGCATCATCGGAAAATAATTGTATGTCGCTTGTCAAATCCTTCCCAATATCATTAATGTACAGATTGAATAACAGTGGACCAAGCATTGATCCTTGTGGTACACCACTTGTTACCTTAAACTTGCAGACTCAGATCTCTCGTATACCACTTTCTGATATCTGTCAGTCAGCCTTTTATCCATGCTAATATTCTATAACTCAGACCCATATTCTCCAATTTATGCAGCAGTCTGTCATGTTGTATTCTGTCAAAAGCCTTAGCAAAATCCAAAAGTATCATGGTGTATCCATTTCCCCCTTGTCTAGTTCAATTGTTCATTGTTATAGAATGTGAGAAAGTTGCTAAAACATAGGCTGACCATATTTCCTTGAAACAAAAACGGGACATTGGGATGGCAAAAACGGGACGGTGGTTATCTATATTCTGTATTCATGAAAAAAGACGATAAAGAAAGTTTTAGTTTGTCCAGTATTTATGGTGATAAAACGTTGGTAATTATTGCTTCTGATTTGGTACGTACTGAAGAAAATTTTGGTTCATAAATTTTATTTATCAATGTTGACAAGCAGTCATTTGCACGAAAACTTTGGCCGTGACACACAGCATGATAAACAACATGAGCTTCACCTGCTGCAATTTTATCACTTTCGCTATCACCATCACGTCTCACCATAAACGAGCTGAAGTTTTTAACTGAAGCCAGAGTCTTTTCAGCATCCTTATGTTTCTGGCTACGTAGATGTTGGTTGATGTCGCTTCTATCTCCATGAGCAACGGTTAAATGGACATTACAATGTTGGCATGCCACTTTTGTTCCATCATTACACAGCTTGTCCAGTTTAATAAATTTGAATTCTTTCTAGAGATCGTTAAAAATACAGTTTCACCTCTTTGGCATTGCAAGGATAGACTTAAAGCTTTATTTTTTAAAGCTTCAAAAATAACTTAAAACTTTAAAAAAATATGAAATTTAAACCACCGGCATTGAATAATAAAGCCACCGGTTAGCATACAGGCAAATCAAAAACTAACGCTAAAGCAGAACATACGCCGCATCTGAGACTCGCAAGTGTTGCCAACATGTATTTTTTATTTTCTCTAAAAAAATCACTGCAGATAATATTTAGTATTGAACAATGCAACTCCATGGTTCCCGGTCTGGTTGGCCGAGTGGTTAGCGTATCCGCTCTCCAGCCAAAAGGCTGATGGTTTGAATCCTGCCGTGGGCATGGATGTTTGTGATTGTCTAAAGTACTAGTGGTGATAAGCGGCAGTAGATGGCGTTGGTGTTAGATGATGAAGGTTGGTGGAGCTGTGAGACGAGAAGCTGTAGAGTGGATGCCCTCCCTCGATGAGTCCTTGGAGGTGTGATGTAATAATAATAATATACAAATTAATGGTATCCATGATATTTATATACAATTATAGGTTACGAACAATAATTTATGACTGACCAATATTAAAGTATACTTATAGTTTTTATTAAAAATGGGACAAAATTAACATTTTTATTAAAAAGACGGGACGGCCGGGAAATATTAAAAAAAAAAAAAAAACGGTGCTGTCCTGTTCAAAACGGTACTTATGGTCAGCCTACTAAAACATGACTTTCCCTTAGTAAACCCATGCTGTTCGTTGCAAAGTAGAGATTCACTGACAACCTATTTCTGAATTCGGATTCTAACCAATTTTTCCAAAATCTTCACCACCACTCCTGAGATACTAACTGGTCGATAGTTGGATACATCTGTCTTTGCACCACCCTTGTGCAATGAAATTACCATACATTCCTTCAGAATCTTCCCTGTTCTGAGATCCATATAAAACATCCTGGTCAAAGGAATGGCCACTTCAGCTGAACACTCTTTTAGAACACGTGCTGATATTCCATCAGTCACTGTTGCTGAATTCTTATTCAATTTGTGCAACAGCTCTAATACCTCGGCCTCACACACCTGCGGTTCTTCATCTAGTCAAGACGTAACAATGAGCTCAATGTTGCGTTCACCAGGTTGACAGCTTTTAACGATATTGCATACAGTTTGCGTACAGGTTGTTCAGTTAATGCACTCATTAACTGAACAACCACTTCTGCATATGTAACCCTCATGGTATCTGGATTTAGAAGAGTTATTCTTTCGCATTCATTCCTTCTTTTACTTGCAGCATATCGATAGAATTCTTGTGGGTTGTCTTTAGCACGCAGAGCCAGTTTCTTTTCATACTCAGACTTTGCTTTCGGTACAACAGTTGTGATTATTCTAGCCTGCTGCTTATAACGTTCATAACGGACGTCATCCTGATGCAAACGGTATTCCTTCCACATCGTCCTTTTCTTATGAATCTCTTGCTTAATAAGATTACACCACATCCATTTGACTCCTACTCTATTTATTCTTCGAACTCTCGGGACACATTCTGATATCGCATCATTTAAATATTGTTTAAATGCTTCCCATGCACTGTCAATATCCATTCCGTCCAGCAACCGATCCCATTCCATTGAACTCAGTATACTCCTCAGTTGGTCATAATTTCCTGCTTTTTAGTTCAACATGTAACCTTTTCTGAATGGAACATTCATAAACTTAGTCACTTCCCAAGTGAGTACCTCATGATCACTGTGACCAACTGGAGGTAGAATAGTTACGTCTTAAACTGAAACGCCTTCTGACACTATAATCAAATCTAACACTCTTTGACCTCGATTTCCTTCTGTCACATGTTGCTTGAGGAAGTTGTCCCACAACAGCTCAATAAATGCATTTTCATTCTTCTCATGAGATTCTACTGCTACCCAATGAATATTTGGATAATTAAAGTCTACCATTATGATTACTCTTTTCGCGCTCATATTTTCTATTTGGTGATGCATTTCTTCTTCACTAGCAACCGATCCATCAGGTCTGTAACAATATCTCCATGTAATTAGTCTTGTTAGATTCCACCTCACATCAGATGGCTTCAAACTCACTGCCACATGAAATATTATTAGTAGTATTACTCCAATCATAGGTCTCAACTCTAACTGGATTTAAGTCATCCAATATCATTAGCAGCATGCCCCCTCCTCTCCTATCCTTCCTGAAAATACTGTACTCATGACACTCGACACCAGTTAGTAGGTCTGATTCTGATAGCCAGGTCTCACTAATACCTGAAATCTGAGATCGCAACATATTGACTAAGGCAACAAACTCGATCCTTTTGTTTCTGATACTCCTAGCATTCGTGTACAGACATTATGATCTTGTTGGTTCTTTTGTATTGCTTTGTCTGCCTGACACAGTTGGACAACTTGCATATCTTTATTATTCTCTAATTCCTTACACATGTCTTTGCACACTTATGATGGGTCTAACACAAACCCTCGTCAACATTTCCATGACAAAACCGATTCCCGTCATTAACACAGTTATATACCATTGTCGCTCTTACACTTGAATTCACACCATTCATCCCTTTATAATTTAGTTTCCCGGACTATCTGTGTTAGGTCTTATACCAGTTATTAGTTTTTCTAGACTCCTGATACCAAACGCATTCAGGTATAGGCTGTCCCTCTGATACAAATCCAATCTTCCCTCAAACTCACTCCACATATCCAAAAACTCGCACCATTCCTTCTACACAGCCTACGCATCGAATCGTTTGCCATCATAGCCCTTCTTCTTAATTCATTTTTGTTTGCTTGCGTTATATTTTTAATTTTCACTCCAGGAAAACTCGATGTTATAACTCGTTTGCTCTATAGCATGTTTTATTATAGAGTCGCCATACCAAATAACTTCATTCTTTTTACTAACAACGTCACTTACCTGATTTACGTTATTTCCTGACTTACCTGTTTCTTTGTTATTTCTTATTTTCCTGTTCATTTTTCTTTTTCTCCCTATGCTCATTTAAACGTCTCTCAACTTTTTGCAATTTCCGCGTCATCTCTCTGATGATCTGCTTCAACTTCTCTATTTTGGCGGTTAATTCATTTTCGTTAACCTCCTGCATGTGTACAATAATCTCTTTAACAGGGATAGCCTTCTTGTTCTCGCCTGAGGTGCTTTTTTTTTTTGCATTACATTTCTTGCCCCTTTTTTTTGGCGCCATTTTAAACGTATACTAAATATTGAAATATCTTAATAAAAATATATGATAAAATTCTAAATACTCTATAAAATACTAAAATCTACGCTAGTATACTACAAAACACTAATTTTCTAAGGGAAAACACAATAAAAATAGACAAAAATCAACTTTACAGGAGCACTAAATTCGCAGACCAACCACTATGTATCCTCGAACCAGAATGATATTAAACAAAACAAAACTCAAATATCAGTAAGTCCGATTGTACAATTTGTTCATTTCACTTATTTTTATTTAATAAACAATTTAATTCAATTCAGTTTATTGAAAGAAATTTATAAATTGAATTTAAAATAAATTTACTTCCAGGTAAACCACTCCCTATGGCGAGATGTTAGTCCTTAATTATGCCGATGTTTCGTCTCAAACGCCAATTGTTCATCATTCCTCTATTCTGTATGATTATTAATGCAGATGAAGAGATACTTTATGGGATCCAGATAAAAACGCTTTAAACATTACATAATGATATTTAATTAGTGAGTACTTTCACAGCTCAAAGCTTCTGCAGTAACAGCCGAAACAGAGGTCGGAAATCCAGTACGAGTTATTCAAGCGTTTCTGAGATTCTTTAATAAGTGAAATGAAAAGCTCTCACCTTGCGATTCAATTTCTTCAAGCCTGTTTGAAATTTTATTAAAAAAAAAAAAAAAAAAGCCGTGATTACGAAATGGTATTAACTGGTATCTGACACTCTGAGTAGTATATTTTTATGCCTAAAATTGACGGAAAACATATACTTCCATACGTGTGTAGAAATAAAGCAAATGTTCATTTTTCAATGCGATATTCTCGTTCTTCATTACTAACAAGGTTTTCGCAATCAGAGAATGTTGCTGTCAATATCGAATAGTTACCGAGTTACCGACACTTGTGCTTGAAGATGCACCAAGAATCTACAGATGAATATGAATTAAACTACCTTCCCTACCATGTCGTCTTCAGGGGAAGTTTCGGGACCACTCATTAATTATATTTTGGAATTGCCAAAGTATTTTGTTCATGACTAGCACTTCCACTAATCATTACCTTTTGTCGCATCATAAGTAGAATTAAATTTTGATTTTAATGTCTAATATTCACATTAGAATACATCTTGCATTTTATACTTAAGGCCAGTGCCAAATCTTCCGTAGCCTGAAAAATAATTTGGCACTTTTGTTACAATGTGTAAGTTATGGTTTAGATTGCTCTTAGGTATTCATTTGAAACACGTATATCGCCACATCAAATGAACTATAGAGTACTTATATTTACATTATTTATTCCTACTTAATGGAAATTAAAGTATTCAAAATTCAATGTTATTTTGTATTTTACAGATACTCATGTACCTGAAAGCTCAAGCTCCACCTTTAATTGAGGCCTTGCTGAAGTAAATGGGTATAGCTTTTCACAGAACCATACAAGGATAGCACTACAAGAGGAAGATGGAAGAGGCGGTAAAGAAAAAAAAATATAATTAATTAAAATGGCAGCCATGGACCACAAAAGAAAAGAAGTTGAAATATTCGTACGAAACCAACAAAATAATTGTGCACATGGCCTAATAATAAATTACTAACACTGTCTGATTTCGAAGATATACAAAATTTTTCCCAGTTAACTTACTTCCACTCTATTAAGTAAAATGCACTTAACCATACAAACAGGAGTAATACTTATTCTAAATAAATTCACAATATGAAACAATAATCTATCAGTTTAAAAATTTCCTCCATTTAAATCAATCATTATTTCCCCTCGAATCTGTTGGAGTTTTCATGTTTCTCTGTAATTCAAGACGAACGAAATGCATGCCAAGACTGACACAGATTTACATCGCTTTAAAGTGCAAGAAATAAAAATAACGTATACGAATTTTTGTGACCTAGTATAGATAATGATATCATACTCAATGCTTAGAGTATATAGATGTATAGAAATGTCTGTACGTATTTATGTAAATATGCACGTATGTAAATTAATTAATAATTTAGATTATTAGGCACTATGTGGTATGTAATTCTATTTTTTGAAGCTCAAAATAAAAGCAAATAATTATCGTTTAAAATGATGCATTCAAGTTGTATTTATTTCACTGATTCGTCACTCCTCCATACTATAGCTTTCTAACAGTCCATTGTCTAATTGTGGCTAGCTCCACACCACGCATGTCAAATTAGCGAAATGTCTCCAGTGCTATTTGCGCGCGCGCGCACACACACAGGGTCAATTTTGAACTGTTTCATTGAAAAAAGTCGACTGATGCAGAAAACTAATCGTTTTCTGTTTCTTGGATTTCTTTTCACTATCACAATCAACTTTTAATAATGTGAGGAATTTCGTCACAGTTGTCCAAAAAAGTTCTGAAGTCTGAATAACAAATAAACAAAAAATGCGACATCTTAAAATCCTTAAATAACTGAAAACAGGGTGCACTGACATTCCTCTTTATCATTCTCACTTTCTGCAAATTTATGCTAAACTGGTACATCAGTAACATTCCGTGGATGATTACCCAGGGAATTAGAGCATTTCTTTTCACAACAGCTGAGCATTTATTATCAAGATAATAATAGAAACCACTCCGCATATCAAAAATGTAAAATAAAATAAGTATATTCTTTATTAATCATATGATTCTCTCCTTCCATATTTAGGCGATCAGGAGAAAAATACATTAAAAAATTCCTTGAAATAGTGTTTACTGATTAAAAAATATCTACTCGCTTTTTGTGTTCGATGAGATCCCCAACATAGTAACTATGGTGATCAAAATTATCTCCTCTGTACATAGACCGAAAACTGCTCCTTGAAAGAATTATTAACCCTAATGATGCATTGTTATCGTTGATAAATTAGGTGATAAATAACTAACAGTACGTCATAATGATAACAGACTGTAATTATGAATGATTAGTCTGTTGTATGGGGATAATGTCGTTGCTTTTGTTTCTGTTGACTCGCCCAGTTTCATTAAGGGAAAGTAAGAAGTCAACCACCTCCACGTGTATTTTTCGCGTGCGATTGCGCAAACAAACGTTGACTTCAGATTCACTATAAACACTCTTGAAAAAAATTTTGCTAATTAGGAAAGCTCCCCATCATTTAAAGCCTAGAATTCATTGATATTTAAATAAGGAGGGAGCCATTTTCCCCAATTCTCTTAAATTGTGAAGAGTAAACTAAGTTCCAATATCGAAAAATTTATTTCAGAATTCCATACATTTATAAACTATCTTTTGTTAAAAACCAAAAAAAAAAAAAAAACTTTACTTTTAGAGTTCTACAAGGCATCTGTCTTTTTTTCATCTCAATGTAATTTTCTCCTTTATTATTCAAAGTGTTCTTCACTTTCGCTTTGATATGCAGGTTTGCTCTAATGCTTAATTCTACTTCGCCCAGAATATTAATTCAAAAAATAATAAATAAATAAACTTGTCTAGATATGAGAAAAATATAGCCTGTTTCACAGATTCGACAGAATTTAGTAGCGAAACTAACAATAATAAAAACAACCAGAAGTTGGAGAAAGAGTTTACAACTGAAATAAGTTCTAAGATGAAAAGCCAAACGGATATTTTTTCTGGCGAAGTTGATCAGTTAATGGGATAAAAATCCCTTATTGTTTTTCAGCCAGTAAGCGAAACAACGATCGAAAACTACGATCTGAACGTTTCATGCCGACGAACTGTCAGCGTATCCAAGCGTAAGTGACCACTTGGTAGTGCCACACCACGGCAACTCGTTGCAAAGGTGGAGCAAGTTCCCCCACTGTTCTTGATATTTTCTCATAATGTAAAACACACAGCTCTTAGGAGATGTAATACTGTTTTACATTATGAGGAGAGGTCACTACCAAGACCGGTTTCAACCATTTTTGAGGTCTCATCAGTGAGTAGCTAGACCTAGAATATCAGAGTTTAAGTGAAAAGAACTTGCATACTTTTGCTATACGATTGCCTGAAAGGTGTGTCACTATATTATATTATTATAACATAGTATAACTAAGATGAAAATGATAAGAGTTGCCGTGGTGTGGCACTACCAAGTGGTCACTCACGCTTGGATACGCTGACAGTTCGTCGGCATGAAACGTTCAGATCGTAGTTTTCGATCGTTTTTTCGCTTACTGGCTGAAAAACAATAAGGGATTTTTATTCCATTAACTGAAATAAGTTCTGTTTACTTTTTCTTAATAACAAAAAGACTGAAGACTGAATGACGAATATTTTATACGCCGAGTATAGTAGCTTAAAGAAAATACAATGTATACAAAACTACCACAAAAGCTTCACAATTTTTTAAGGTTTTGGTCTTTACTTTGAAAACACTGGTATTCAACTAGGCTTTCCATGAACATTAAAACAACTACTAAATCACATATGACTCCTTGTTTTTTTTTTAAGAACGAAATTCATAAGGTAAAGATTATGGCTGAAATCTGGATCCGTTCTTGTCACCAAACACAGATCCGGATCCCAATATTAGGGAATAGCGGAGTGTGATCTTAGAGGAAGCGATCGACAAATACACATTAAACAATTTTTTTTGTTCACATATGCTGCTTGGAAAGAAGTCAACGGACACCTTCCCCATGGGTAAGGTACATTGTTCCATGTAAGGAGTCGCATGTTTATGCCAGTATAAATTGAAAGAATATGATGCTGCCAAGTCAATGCAACTGTGTCCGAATGAAATGGCTACGAGAAGGGAACTGATGGAGTTTGAAAGAGGCATTGTGATAGGATGCCATATTGCAGGCAAATTGTTGACAAATTGGGCATTAAAAGGTCAACAATCAGTGCTACCATACTCAGATGGAAGATCAGGGAAACTGCAAGTGCTACCCGCAGTGGATGACCCAGCACACTCAGAGAACGTGACCGTAGGGTGCTACGAATGATAATATGTAAAAAGGGCCAATTGTCAGCCAATACGTCGAATGTGGAGTTCTCATCGATTGGAACACGAATCTGCGCAAAAACATTCAGAACCGAGGTTCGCAATGGGGGAGTTTCCATGGTAGGACCGCAATATTCAAGTCCCACGTTATCAAAACCACCATGCAGCGTTTGCTTCAGTAGTGCCAAGTGCGGGACGTGGAAGCTTGGAAAGTTGTGTTATGGAGCGACGAATCACGCTACACCCTCTACCGAGAAGATGGACGAGTGTGAATGTGGCGGATACCCGAACATCTTTTACCAGAGTGCGTAACTCCAACTATGAAATTCGAAGGTGGCGGTGTGATGGTATGGTCCTGTTCCTGGTTTGGCCTCGGACCTCTGTTTGTGATGCCAGCGAGAGGTATCTGAACATTCTGCACAATACAATGCTTCCTACTTTGTGACTTTTCTACGGAACTGACCATTGTCTCTTTCAGCAAGAAAATGCATATTATAAGGCTACTGGTGAAACTTCGTGGACATGAACGTCATTACTCTTGACTGGCCTTTACAAAGCCCCGATCTCAATCCTATTTAACATCTGTGGGATGAACAGGAGCGTCGGGTGAGGTAAAGGGATGTCCTTGCCACAACAGTCCTGGACCTCATTACGTGTCTACAGGAAGAATGGTTCCAAAATTCCCATTGATCGCTATACGCTTGTGCCGCTTAGAATGTAGTCATCGCAGCAAAAGGAGGTCCTACATCTTATTAAGGTGGACGCCATAGCTTTTTCTTCCTCACATTATGGTGTCCATTGACTTTTTTCCATGCACCGTATAATTTGTATTAACACTTTTACTGCTCCCACAAGAGCCTCTGTAGCTTCGTTTGTATAGAGGAAGCGATTTGGTCCGAAAGACCTGGATTCAATTCTCGTCTATGAGACGTGAGGTCCAGACTTTATCTGGTCTCTTTCGAGCAAAGGTTTAGTCGGTCTCATATGGGGCAGAGGGTTTTTCTCCCGGAAACTCGGGTTTTTCGTCCCTCAGAACAGGCAAACCGGCCCATGAACACACATACGGATCTACAGTAAACAAAATACTTAGAAGTCCCTCATTGAAGGGCACATTCTCAACGTTGAGATTGGGGGGGAACCCCACACGACAACAATAACAACAACTGTTCCCACAGCAAACGCATTGGCTACAGCAATCTTAGCAGGTTATTGTATAATTTGCTCTTCTTCTGGAAAGGTCTGGGTTCTTATCCTATCCAAAACAGTGAAATCGTTTTCAACTAAAGGTGAGTTAACCGATCTGATATGGAGACGAATGGGTCTTTCCTCCCGGAAACTCTGGTTTTTATATCTCGCAAAGCTAACAAATAATCTGGTCAGAGAACACGTAAAATTAATAAGCCTAATACGTTGAAAGGATAGTTTTAATTGCTTCAGCTGTAATTCCATCCATCACAATACTAACGCTGCTAATTATCGTTGTATGGTTCATATGAATTTGTTGGAATTGCTTGCTACTGTCACCTGCTGTTCATGCTGGTTTAATACTAACTGGGTGATTTGTGAAGTCTTAGTATTTGGGCAGAAAGTCATGGATAGCGCCAATTGTTATTCTTGGATTTTTTTCATTTGTAGTTCCTACTGTTTTTTAAAAATGCTAAATTGGTAAACACAATATACCAAAACAGTTTAAAATATTAATGATGGTTTCAAGCGTCGTAAACTCAAATCACTGGTTCACATAGAATGACATGGAATCTTAAAGAACTGCAATACTGCTGGTTCTACGAAATTGGACAAAAAAAAAAAAATAATAATAATAATAAATTAAATAAAATAAAAAAAAATTGAATCTAGGTGATCTTTCAAGCTCTTAGCAAACTTAATCTTCATTCTAGTTTTAATCAATTCTTACACGTATGTATTAATGACGCATGCGCTGTTTCCTTGACAATGTGCCTATCACAACAAGGCCAGCGTTTCTTCGGTATGGCTCTTCATAGGTCAGTCGATATATCAACGACGCCTTGTGACTAGAAACACTTAGGTTCGAATCCCGTATAGTTGACGAAGAATATTTATACTTTTTAAATGAAAGTGAATTAGCCGGTCTTGTCTAAAGCGACGATAGCCTCACAGCAGATAAACTGATATCGACCACGGCAAAGTGGTCGATATCGACTCCTGTAGGTCGATGTAGCTATCCAAGGGATCGATAATTTTCTAGGGGTCAAAAGGGGTCAATAAACGCCTAAAACGATTTTGAGTAGCACCTAGTAAACATGCAACGCCAACGTCTGCAGGTAAAAATGTTACAATTATTCAAGCCCAAGCAATTCTAAAAGGCCTATTTCAATCTTCATTGGCACATAAAGATTACAGCTATTTTACAAACTTACGGCAACTAGAAAATGGAGAAGAGGGGAAAATTTCAGATTGTAACCTAGAGATATATATATAAATCATCTAGAAAAATTAGTACGTTTCGAGGACTTGGAGAAAATGCACGTATACCTGACTGGATTGTTACATTGTTTGATTTAGAAATAGAAAATGCAGACATTGAATTTAATTTACAAGATGAGCTCGTTGATATGTGTGTGGATCTCGAAGCTAAATTCTTGCTTAAAAACAAAAGCCTCAGTGACTATTGGAGTAGTGTAAGTACTAATAATAAATACCCAAATATTGAATTGAATTGAATTGAATTCCCAAATAACGAAGGAGAGGAACAGAAAGAACCTGGAAGAGCGTGGTGACTTAAGGCTAAAACTCACCAATATCCAACCAAATAATGTTCTTTATAAATTTCTTTAAGTATTTTCTTTAAATTTAATTTCTTTTCTTTAAACATTTCTTATTTAGAAGCAATAATGAAGTAAAAGGGTGAAGGAATTATTATTTTTAAATTGAGAAATTTATTATTGATAGCATTTATTCATTTATTTAAAATGATGGGGGTCAATGAGGAATCAAGGATTCCATGAAGGGATCAATGGTCTAAACAGAAGTTTGCCGACCCCTGATCTCAATGAAACAAAATGATGCACGGTGGGTTTTTTATACACGGAAAGAAAAACGAAATGTTACAGTAGGGAACTGCGACGGTTTCAGATCGCTAAAAGATTGGACTCCCAGGGATAAAGTATATCAGTAGTTTTCAAGGCCCTATACTGATCTGGAAGCTGTTTAGATTTAACCTCCTTTAAAACATATAAAATTATAAAGTTCTTGACGTGAAAACACTTTACCGCAGTCGCGGGTGCATCGTAGCATTTGACTCAGCTGGAAAGTTTGAGTTCGCCAGGTTCGAATCCCGTTCAGAATGCGAAGTCCCTTGATAAGGGCTTTTCAACTGAAGAAGTATTATCCTCTTCAAAAGAATATACAAGAGTTTTCCCCTTTGGGAACTTAGGGATTTCAATCCTTAAAACAGGAAAAAGAAATCTGATTAAGAATCATTGTAATCATTACAGCCTTAGTTGCTTAGACCATAATTCAAACCAAACTAATTAACTACATCAGAAAAGATGAAGAATAAGTTGCTAAACTGTAATATTTAATAGAATTTTGCATTTATTTAAATTACAGAATAGGATGTGTATAAATGGAAAACTTTGAGAAAGAAAAATGCAAGCAAGTAACATCAATTAGTGGGACATTTGGCCTCGCTGCGTGCAGCGGAATGACATCTCTGACGTCATGCGTAGTTCGTTGGCCTTCATTGATCACTAGAAATGCTGTCCCAATTCAGCCAAGAGATCATAAATACTCACTCGTTTGATGGAAACGGATATGACTTTATTTAAGAGTTTGTATGATAGTTGAGAAGACGATATACAATTGCACGGTTTAAAAATATTTCAGACGTTTTCAATATAAAATTCACTCCGGGACATCAGAAATCTTGCACATGTTGGGACTAAGCTTTCTGCATTTGCCAAATATAATTTAAACTAAAGATGAGCTAAAATAATGTGCTACGAATATTGAAGAAATATCGCATTATCATCTTAATCCATTTGGACACAACAGGATGAGCTCTAGGATATTATGCAACTGTCAAAATCTTTTCCTGTTACGATCCAGTAGTTTTGACAACAGAATTCATTCAGCTGCTGGTATGAGCGCATTCATTCGTACAAAACTTCATGAAGGACGACATGTCAGTGATGTCATTCTTTCCCTGCTTGGAGATCCGCGCTGTCTGCGCACGTTGCATAACTGAATCCGACACGATATTAATAGCAACAATGAGTGGCTTGTGATGAGCAAGTCGGTTATGTATAGAACGCAGGATATTCACAACATCGCTGTTCATCTGCTATTGCTCTCTCTCTAATGCCATAGACCACATTAATGTTCACGCTTCAGGACATCCCTGAAGCGTGAACATTTCGACTTTTCTTTCGTTTATTTGATTGACATTACTTTGGTTATCATGACTTCGCAAACTTTGCATTCTTTAAAGTCTTACTAGCAATTCACCAACAATTAAATTGATTCAAACTTAATGAAATATTTTCTTTCAGTGATGCTGAATCTTCTTACTGCAATTGAGGCAGAACCCTCTTAAAATAATACGAGAAGTTATTCTCACACTTTCATCGTCAGAGGAAGCCATTAAAATAATTTCCTCAAATAAAGGAACGAGTTTTCTCTCACTTCAACTACTGTACTCATCTCAATATGGATGTCACATACTGCTACATAGTTGGAGTAAAATTAAAGAAGAATTCTCTCTCTCTTCCTCGCTGAAACTTATCAACGTTACAACACGAAACCTTTTAAATGCACTCATCGGCTAAGTTGTTTGCTACACTTCAGCTGCTGACACGACACATGGTTTGAATGTATGGTGCATAGCTATAAATAATGATACTACAAACATAACAAGCATACTTGTGATTCATTTTGACTTCGTTCTTCTTCGAAATATCACTTTAAGTAGCTGTACATTTAAGCACTAATTATTCGGAAAAATAGTTTCTGAGTTCCTTTTCTGTAATTCAATTCCTTTCAAAGTCCGCATGATTTTCTATTAAAGGTTCTCGATGCTATATTTCTCTTTCGAGATGTTTTTCGCGTTTAAAAAGATAGCAAATCGTTCGGAAGATGCTGGTCTAAAGAAATGGATTTAATTTGAATAAACCTTTTGGTTTATTCTTTGTAGAACACTTCCTCGTGTTAAAATGTTTATTAAATTTGGCCTTAATGATTATCTATTTTAATCGCACCACTATTTGAATCTAAATATCCCCCTTTCAACATTTTCATTAGTTCAGTACATTTAAAGCAACACTTCAGACACCACCACCACCATCACTGTCATTTCTACCGTCCTTAAACCTTGTAAAGTGCAAAACTGGACGATTGTGACATCATATGATCCTCATTGGCCTAACTTATGTAACATTTCAGAAGCCTCACTTGCAGACTTTGCTAACCCTGTGCAAAATTTCTCATTAATTCTTTGTGGAAAAAAAAAAAAAACGATCACTCATCTTTACTACAACACGCCAGAATAAAGGCTCGTGTTTAATATGGTTACCACCAGTAGCAGCCTGACACAATCAATACATAATGAAATGTTTCAACTTTCCTGCTGAAAGTTGAAACATTTCTCGCAGTGAAACGTTCCTACTTTCAGAATATGAGAGTCAATTAAATCATTTCGATTACTTTATGGCCATACTCTGTAAAGTAACAACAGTTTAATTAGAAAAATTAAAACTAAAGAGAAGAACGTGCATGAAAGAGAAAGAGAGAGAGAGAGAGAGAGAGAGAGAGAGAGAGAGAGAGAGAGAGAGAGAGAGAGAGAGAGAGAGAGAGAGAGGAGAAAGCTTAGTTATTACTCGGAAGAGAAGTCTGGCTGATTATCTGGTCTTTTAAGAAGTACGAGAATCATGGATGCCGAAACTTCTGTGGCACAGTCGGTAAGACGACAAAATATGGACCTTTTCGTTGGAAAGATTGATTAAAATCCTGTCGGATGCAAGTATTATTTACAATAACTTTCAATTCAATGAGTTAGTCTACCCCACAGGGAGATCGACTAATTCATTCATTTGAAAATCAGGAAAAAATCCGGTCAGAAACAAAACACACACAATTTACTGACATACATTTTGGGCTCATAGCTTTAGCCGTATTTCGTAATTTTAACCATTTTGATAATTCTGACGAATGGCAGTTGAAATATCTGTAAAAATACCTATTAGCAGAAACCGTTTAATAAACTGTTTCAATAGTTGCTGAAACGGTGTCATAGAAAGTGAATCAATGAAATAGGAGAAAGGAGTCGTTACTTATTCCAAATGTTCTTTATTATTTCTTAGTTTCTTTTCAAAGAAACTAGGAAATTTAAGGAAAATTTTAGGTGTACTATCAGACATGGAGAACGTCGTTTTATGCAGACAGATTTCTATAGAAATTATTTGTATACTTATTTGTATAATTATAGAAATCGATAGAAATTATTTCTATAGTTTCTATCAAAAACATAAAAATAAACTTAAAAAAAAGTTAATGTTTATAAATGTGAATATTGTTTGAGATAAGCACTGGTAAATGAGAAATAAAGTTAGGTTTCACTAATATTGAATTTATTACATTACATTACAACAGGAGACTTATCTTATCACTTTTAGAGTACAACAGAGAATTTATCGACTATTTATGGATCATCAGTTAAATGTCGATATAGGGATGAGTAAACAAAGTCAAAAAAGTATCAAATAATTTTTTTCATTTATTTGTCTTTTCAACCAAAAATAACATCCATGTGAGATGCGTGTTGCACGCAACACACTTGTTCTAGTTTGAGACACAGAGCTAAACTGGGAACTGAGCATGCAGCAGAGCAAATGATGGAAAACACACAGCGGAGACAAAGTACAAGGTTGAAGGTCTCGGTAGAAATCAATAATAGTCCAAAAAAGACTAACAAACTGTCGCCAATGAAGAAATAAAAATGGAACGGGCGCCTCCTTCAATGCACGCAATAACTTTTACATTGCTGCAAACTGAATGAAATAACATTTTAGTTCTCCACACCCTATCAACAGAGGTATCAGAATAACATCACGAATAAAGGGAAGTTTATGTCCTATTTAAGACTATATAATGGTCGCTAGGCTTCGTTGTCGGCTTCTGTCGGGCTAAAATGATAAAACGTACAAGTGATATTTCAACATCAGCTGAATAGAACTCAGTGAGATATGTGCCTTTCGGTATAATTCTGAGTTCAAATCCCGTCGACCTATGGAGCACTTATAGACTTTTAAACTGAAGGCTAATTAGCTGTCTGTCCGTCCAATTTGTTTCCCCTAGAAAACAGATACTATAGACATAGAACATCTCGCATTTAGCAGAAATAATATAATGGTCTCATGTTTTAGTCATGTCTTCCGTAATTGTTACTAATTGCAACAATATTCCAATCGTTGAAGCCCCCCCCTCCCTTGTCCACATACTTTCAACCGATCACTTTATTTTTCTTTGTTTCTATGATACGTAAATTTTTGCAGCTTACATGACAAATTGAATATCCTTAAGCTTATCTTTTTTTTTCATTGATTATAGATTTTTAATTATACAAACTAGAATTTTAAAACGAGCTTTAAGAAAATCCCTAAGATCATCAATATTAAGATTATCCTAAGGTGGACACCGAGAACTTCTTCACCCTTCATGAGAGGCTGTACATACTTGGAACATAAAAGGACACTGGAGGAAGTGGAAACATGTTGGAAATGAAATATTACTAACATGAAATGGAAGCAAGTCTAGATCGGGATTGAGGTAGAAGAAATATAAATGCCTGCATTATCAAGTGAGTTTGGTGGGTATTTCCTATTCTTGAGAGTTGTCGGTAATCTGCTGTTCAATCTTGTTATCCCCAATTAGTGATATCACTGAGCAATTTTTTTATTTCTTTAACACTTTGCTCCCATATAAAAATGGTTGTTTCTGTACTGCGAAAACGCATACAGAAACAACCATATTCATTTAAAATATAAAATGATATATTATGATTTATATATTATTCAATAGTTATGCATAAAGAACTGCTAATGTAATATAAGCCCTAATATAAGTCTTAAAAGGTCTATAAAAATGACACTCGATTTGCAATCTTCAGATAATCGCCAAAGTGGTCGACGTTATAAAAAAGTAAAAATTTTGATGTGTTGTAAGCTAAAGCTTCCTTCAAGAACAACAGGAGAACTCGAATTTACAAACTATGTTGAATAATCGTAAGTTGAATTTTTATAACATATCTTCATGTCAGTAAAGAGATTAGAACCGAAGTCTTTGTCCAAGGAGATGAAGACCTCGATCTTTCCGAAGCATGGTGCTGATCCGAAATTTTATACAATATTGTTAATCCGTATATAATTCAGTATTCTTTGCTACCAAACTAGTTTAAATTTTTCTTCCTGCATCTCTTAAATAAACATAAACGAGTCGGATATTCTAGTGCAACTTGATCTACTTGTTGAAAATTCGATTGAAATTTCGATTGAAATTTCAATCGAAGAAATTTCAATTCTTCGATTGAAAGGTTTAATAATTGTGAATTTCAATGATTCGACTGCGTAATCTGTCCCGAATAAACTGTAACAAGCTAAATCAAACTGGAAAAAAAATAAAATAAATATTTCAAGTTTGCACTTATTTGAATTAAAATGAAATATAAAAAAAAGAAGATACGGTGTTAGTCAATTATTAATCACAAAATAACAAGAAATACGAGGATTGTGTATTTTTCTCATACCGCAGGGACAACTTGAATTTCCGATTTTAAACAGTTCTAAATTATACTTTTTCCAAACGTCTACGTTAAAAATAATCCGTATTTCTTTAGTGGGTAGACGGATTCTCTCGCTAGGATATAATACTTTCCAAGCGCGAGCACATTACTCTCTCTTTTTACTTCAAATTGTGATACTTGACATTATTAAAAAAATAGAAAGCACAGAAGAAGAAAGCCTGTAAAAAATACAAACATTAATTACAAGTAGATTAATTAAACATTATCAGAGAGCTGCGATCGTTCGTATCCGCCATGCAAAGTAAGGCTATAAATTGACGACACAAGCATAATAAACACACTTAAAGGATACTTTCTCATTGACTTTGTCTTATGAAAACGATCACCTTGAGAAGCTATTCACTTAAGCGTAATTGCCTTTTACGAGTGCATTGCTTCTCGTTGAATGTCATCATTGCAGTCAAATTTGTCATTTCAAAAGGCCTTTCAGTTTCTGAAAATAAAAAAAAAGACATTTGAGTCAGAATATAATGAAATGATGATGCTTTTGTGTGTCTTCTTTGTAAAAGCTGTCCGAGTGTATATTTTCTATAAAACAGTGATTTTTAATTCATCTCAATTTAATGGGTATAATCCTATAGTTACTCATATATGTAAGGACTAAATGTATTTCCTATCCTTTCGATTTTCTAACCAGTGCTGAGTTGAATGACCGCTTAGTGGATCATCGTTGACCTGTTTTTGTTCTCAGAGCTATTTATGTTAGTGAAAGACTCGTTTTGGACAAAACATGGTCTTTATATGCTTGTTGTGTCTCATTCTCAGATTCCTGCGACTTCATAGAAACTTTGATGAAAATTCTTTGTTTTAAGCATGATCAGTCATTACGACGACACTATAGAAGTTGATTGGGTTGGTTAGAATTACTACTGAAGCAACAAAGGCTATGAGATCCACATTATTATTCTTGTTTACTGCGTGTATTCTCTGATAGTCTAGCTGCTTTTAGGAAGCAGAAATTTGCCATCTCTGTAAAATACCGGTTAACTCATCTTAAGGTAAGTTAAGATAAGTTAACTGTATATGCATTCTTTTTGTTTTCAAACGATGTCATTTTCAACCTAATGACGTCTTCCTCACAATGAGGCAGTACTATAAGGTATTAATTTCAATTGACAATAATTGAAACCGCTGAATTTAAGATATATCGATTTTAATCAAGATCCAGAACACATTTACAATCGTTTATACAGATCTATAAACACAAACCTAATTTTCCTATGCGTACATCAAGGTTAGACGTACATCTCTACATAGCTGTTGATTGAGGTTGTTAAAGGGTGTAGAATCGATCATAGAAAAGGAAAAATCATTCCTTACAGCTTTCTTCCCTGTAAGACGAAGATGTTGTCCAGAATAAATGACAACAGCCTTGCTATCACTTTTCAATATGTATTTATTTATGTGAATCTCATACGCGAAAGGTTGCAACCTATATTACATTATTACCATGAGCTACATATCACTGGATAGCTTACATGAAATTCTTTATTCAATAATAATAAATTCGTAAAATCACCATAGTTCTATGGTGGTATCACGACCCAAAATCTTAGATTTTATTTACCACTTGGGTAACAACTTCTCAACAGGTTTACGTCTTTTTCGAAATAGATGGTAAGAATTTCCTGTTAATTTAACCTGTCACCCTGCACTGATTCTGCTTTGCGCTTTCGTGGGCGGTATTTTCATATACATGAAGGCGTGTGGGCAGCCAGTTAATTTGGGATAAAGGAGTTCCGCTGACAACCTTTTGGGGAGGGATAAAAAAGCGTCAGAGGTTTATATATTTAATTTCATAAATGCTCTTAACCCATTATATTTTATTTATGTTTATCCTTTGTGGCCTTATAAGGAGTTCGAACCACAGTATTGGGACATTAAAATAGATGGTTTGGTTTTGAATCCGCTTAGTTGATGATAGAATTCCACATTTTTGGCAATGACAGAAAAGCAAAAATACAATATTCGCAGGAGTTTGGCCAAACGAAACAGCACACTGGATTTCAGAACAAATTGAAAATCATGTTCCATTCTTAAAATAATAATCTGATCTCATGCAACACAGCAGATAAATTACGTCTCTATGTTCCTCATTACTTCCTTCCTTCTTTTCTTGTCTTATTTCGTGACAAAATTCCGATGCTGTCCATGCAAACTGTTTGCCAATTCTCACTAAGCATGAACCCATCGTATGCCTCATATAATTAGACAGGCCTGCAATGGAAAAGTTATTTGAGAAGTAACAACTGATTCTTATAGATTTTTAGGAGCTGAGTTCAGAAAAAATAGTAAAACAATTCCATCACCCAACAGTTTTACCCAATTTCTAATTTTATCGTTTTTATTATATTAGTAGTATTTGGATTTAAATTCGGTGCATTGGTGTTTATTTTCATTCTTCTTTATTTACAGCTAATTAGTTGTATAACTGCTTTTTTGAAATGTCTTTTTATGGTAAATAAAGAAATTTTCACGAAACATCTCATTCTTAAGATAGGAGAGGGAAGGAGGGAGGGGAGAAATGCAGATAAAAGTGCAGGTGGCTACTTTTAATCTGATCCGCCGAGATAACGGATGATTTTCCTGTTGTCACAGACACTTACATTTTTCTCGTGTGATTCTTTAGTCGTTGACTACTAAGGTTATCGTATTTCTGAAAGGTGGCATATTTTTTAAGTTAGTGTGAAGATTTAATTTAATGTGTTTGCGGTTTTGTTTAATGTTTTTACGTAGTGTCGTGTAATAGTGTTGATATCATTCGTTTAACTGTGTTTTAAGTGGTGTTTGTAATGGCTTCAAGTGGTTGCAAAAATTCATCTAACAAACAGGATACACCAAATACCCGTGCTTTTTTGTGAGAGTGGGATAGCCGAGATCGAGAGCAACATTGTATCAAGAAGGAATGGTCAGAAAGAGTCAGATTAGAACCTGGAAGTAAAAATGTGTTACACGAAACTTTGGTTGGTCGGGAAAAAATCCTTTTACCCCCTCTTCATATAAAGCTGGGATTAATGAAGCAATCTGTCAAGACTTTGTCGAAAGAAGGAGAGTGTTTTAAATACATCTGTGCAAAATTTCCAAAAGGATTATCTACAGAAAAATGGAAAGAAGGTATTTTTATTGGTCCGGACATCAGGAAACTTATGAAGGATAAACTGTTTGAATACAAAATAGAAAAACTGTTGAAAACGAAGCGTGGAAGGCTTTGAAAGAGGTGGTGACCAAGTTTTTAGGAAATCGCAAGAACCCCAACTATAAAACGATTGTTGAAGACATGCTACAGAAATTCAAGGATTTGGGATACTCCTGAGCTTAAAAGTGCACTTTCTCAACTTTCATTTAGACTACTTTCCTGAGAATCTGGAAACTGTCAGAGAAGAGCAAGGAGTGCGATTCCACCAAGACATTAAGTAGATGGAAAGAAGGTATCAGGGCAGGTGGAATGTCAACATGATGGCGGACTATTGCTGGATGTTGCACAGAGACGACCTGAGAAAAGAATTTCAGAGAAAAAGAAGCTTTAAAGGAAAAAGGATAAGACACTACAACGAAATATAAAGTATGTACTAAAGATTAATCTATAATTACTTTAATTAAACATTTTTTTTCCAATACTTTCGTTCCAACAATGTTTACGGAAAATTTTAAATACTGTTATTTTACTTAATATAATGCGTTTTAAAGCTATTTTACTGTAATATTGAGATCCATTTTGTGAGAAATCTTTACAGATAGAGAACAATGGAAAATATATTTAAAAATCAGCGGTCAAAAATAAATCAGAAACAGTTAATAGTTTACAGACAACTTTCATGACTCACATTTTGCAGGCCTGTGTTATCAGCAATAATAAAAGTAATTTAAGAAAATGGAAAAAGTATTATTTATATCGCACAGGAAACGGTGCCAATTAGTTTTTATTACATATGGCTAGAAAGAAAGTTCTGATGACGTTGTCCCAATTGGACAAAACTTCACTAGACTGCGCATCGTATAATACTAATACCGTGCTCCAGAGGATATAAACATTTTCCCATACAACATAACTAATGGCACTAATAATTCGATATTAGTCAGAATATGATAAATAAGGGCGTCATCTGAAAAGGTAGCAAAAATCCTTAAAAAATACACAGACCAGGCGAAAACTGGCATCCGCTATCCGTTTCAGTCCACAGACCGATCGGGAATATACCAAGTATCTAATAGTTGTAAACCATCATACTATTGCCAAATAACCAGAATAGATAACATTAGAATCTCTGAGAGGAACTACATCCGGTTCCACCACTATTGCCACTCATTACTCGCACACCATGCTTTGGACACTCGCAACAAGATATACTTGAAAAAAGGCACCTCAGTTAACCGCAGTAAATATAAATATTATAGACAATCGTTTCTCAATCTTTCTTAGCCCAAGGCCCAGTAAACTGCCTAAAACAATTCAACGGACCACTGAGTTATGTAATTTTTTAAAAAAACCTATGTGGGGATTACCAACATTTGAGAAAAACTGTGCCATTTATAAAAGCATGTTTTGAATACATAATTAAATTGGAAGTAAACGATTAAAAGTGTATAATCATTGAACAGAGTTGTAATTTTTATTAAACAAATAAATAATATGATATAATTATGTTACTACTTGCTTTTAATGAGATGGTTCAGCTTCTCGCCCCTTTGTAGAGTTGCTGGATAATCTGCCTCAATATTGGTCAACTTCAGTCAAAGATCGGCACACACACACTAAGACGATTTCTGTAGTTTGTTTTTATTTGAAGGAGATGAAAATCCTTTCTCACAAAGATAGATACGTTGTAGAAAATTGCATGACGATTCAATGCTTCTTCAGATAATTCGGGAAAGTCACTTCTCATTGAAGGCGAGATCCAGAATCGAGCCAAACCAATATCACGGAATTGCATTTTAAGCCCACTGTCACTTGAAAGCTCAATTAGCTGTTATTTTTTCGATAACGAAAGGTCGTTCTTGTGACTGTAAACCTGGAATGGATCGCGAACCCAGAAATTTCTTATCAACGTTATTCGGAAAATGTGTTTCCAAATTCTGTTTTAGAGTTTTGAGGTGGTCACAAACCCTTTCCAGAAACTCAGAATCAACAAAAATATCATTTTCCACTACAAAGGATTCCAATGTTGGAAAAGGTGCAAATTGTCTGTCCTTTACATAACTAATCCATAACACCAGTTTTTTCCCCCTCTCGAATGCCTTTATTTTGTCGCAGGTACCAAGAACAGATAAAGAATTTTCTTGGATGGAGAGATTTAGTTCCTTTAATTTCGAAAAAAATGTCTGAAAGATAGGATAGTGTTGGTAGCCATGCTTCGTCAACAAGGAGCGATGCAAAATCAGAATTACGTTCATTTACAAACAATAAAACTCCATGCAGTAAACAAAATAACCTTGTTAGTACTTTGCCCCTGGAAAGCTAGCGAATTTCAGCATGAAGCAAAAGTAATATATATTCACCACAGAGTACCCATTTCATCGAAGAGTACTGAAAATAACCTGTTATTTAACGGTCGAGCCTTAATAAAATTAACTAGCTTTACTGAGTTGTTTGGCATAGTTTTAAATTCTGGTGGCATTCCTTTGGAGGCTAAAGCTTCCCTATGTATGAAATTATTATTATTATTATTATTATAAAAACCTCCATGGAGTCAAAGACTCATCGTGGGAGGTCCACTGTTATACACACAGTTTATCATACTGTGCCTTAAATATATTCACTGTCTCTGCACACACCACACTCACGGGCAAAGCATTCCAATCACTCGCCACTCTCCATGCAAAAAATCTGCTCCTCACTCCCTTGCTCACACCCTCCTTATACAGCTTCCAGGAATGACCTCTTGTTCTCCTGCTATCCTCACCCATTCTGTGCAAAACCTCCCTGACATTAATCTGGTAATAACCTCTTAACAGCTTATATGTCTCAATCATATCCCTCTCCTCCTTCTATCCACCAATTTCTGCAAATTGCATTTTGTCAATCTGTCTTCATACTCCTCATTCCAGGGAGCAGAAACCACCTTAGTCAATCACCTCTGAACTTTTTCCAACGCAATTTCATCTTTTTGAAAACCAGGTGACCAGATCTGTGCACAGTAATCCATATGTGGCCTGATCAAAGGATGTTATGGTTCCTTATACAAAGGAACCATAACATCCTTACTTCTACAAGTCAATGTCCTCCGCATCATTCCCATTATCCGCTGTGTTGTCTTCACTATTTTAGTAACATGTCCCCGAAATTTTAGGTCCTTGTCTACAATCACTCCGAGATCTCTCATTTCCTCTACCTCTTCCAAGATATTTGCACCGATTGTGTACTTTACATCACATCTCTGCTTCCCAAATTTCAAAATCTTACACTTTGAAACATTGAATTAACATCCCCACTTATTTACCAATTCAGCCAGTGTATTCATGTCCTATTGCAAAGCTACAGCATCCACACTACTCCTGATAGCTCTGCCCAACTTTGCATCATCTGCAAACAACTGCACATCACCATTCAGACCTCTCCAGATATCATTTACATATAAATTAAACAGAAATGGACCCAAAACAGACCCTTGAGGTATCCCACTAGTAACGTTCCTCTTCTGGGATATCGTTCCTCCATAGACAACTCGCCGATGCCTATCAGACAGCCAATCTCCAATCCAGCGAACCAATCTACTGTTCAGCGCCATCCGTTTCAATTTAATTACTAGCTTGTCATGTGGCAAATTATCAAACGCCTTTGCTCAATCTAAATATACCACTGTATATGCAACACCCTTATCCAACGCATTTGTCACTTTATTATAAAAAGTAAGCAGGTTGCTAAAGCATGATTTTCTTTTAGTAAATCCATGCTGGACGCCAAAGAGTATTTTTATGTTGTCAACACAATTCTGAATCTTATTCCTAACTAACTTCTCTAATACCTTGACAACAACTGCAGACACACAGACTGGTCTATAATTCAAAGCCTTACTCTTATCACCTCCCTTATGAATTTGAACAATTTTACCCTCTTTCCACTCTTTTGGAACTTGACCCAGTGAGAGACTCATGTTGAAAAGATATACAAAAGCTGTTGTTAACTCTCTGGCACATTCCCTCAATCCGGAGCTACTTCCTTGACTTAGAAACAACTCCACTATGCCTGCCTGTAAGGATGTGAGCTGCATTGGAATAGAAGTCCATACATTTTTCCAGCTGATCACTTGGTGTATTACGTAATTATTGAGAGTGTAAAATATTTCTTCTCCAGTTGTTCGCAATGACAATTTTATTAGATCAGACCAAGTGCTTGGATCTGGGGAGTGGAAGCAATCATCGACCATAGAAAAGAGACAGAGAAATCTAAATAATTCAAAATTAGCACTATCGTAGTGTGATAAGATGCAAGGGTACGAATGCATAGAAGGATGATAATCTATACAGAAAGAAATAGACTAAATGCTTGTGGTCAGTAAAATTCAAAGAGACAAAGTTCTACAAAATAGAATATCGTCATGAATGTTGTTATCATGCACATATCTTACGTAACATATTAACTGCGCCTCATGTGAAACATCAGTAGTCTCGTATATTTGTAACGCATAATAAGGGCTCTTCTTAGCTCTTTCGATTAACTGAGATTCCACGTTACCTGACATATCATTAATTCTGAGAAAAACAGTATCAAATCAACAGTATGAAAGAGGAATCAAATCAACATCTTTTAGTAACTTATTGCGAAACATGGTTTTTACCACAACATTTATAGCCGGAAGTAGGAAATTTTCCCCGATAGAATGAAGTTTCCCTGTTTTCGCTATGCGCAAACTTAAGAGATAGGATGCTTCCAGTGCCTTGCTATTAATCGAACCCATGGTCGAAACTATATCTTTCCCATGATTTAATATCCCTAAGCGTCTGAAAAAATTTAATTGGCTTATTTTTCACATCACAATGTTTAGTTTCTAAATTTCTTCGGAGTTTCGCAGGTCTCATGCACTCGTTGAACAACTCTTCATAGCATAAAACACATTGAGATTTCTGTTCACTTTCATCTCCACACCAAGTAAACCCGAATTCCAAATATGAACTGTTATATTTCCTAATGTAATTTTCTTTGAACTGCTTGTTTCTTCTACTTTAATAGTATCAGATTTACTCGCCGTTACAACACGTGTATCACAATTAGACTTAGCATCACCTGCTCCACTTGCATTTCTTTTCAAAATCCTAGCTCTAAGCCACTTTTCCATTATTAAAAAAAAAAAAAAAAACTTTTCCGAAAAATATATATAAAGATTGGGGGGTTAACTCACGACACACTTTGTCCAAGTGTCACTTAGCACTTCTGAAGATATACTGAGTTGGTTGAAGGAGGAAAACCTTCGATAATAAAAATCAATAAACAACAAGCAGTTGATTAAAATGTGGACAACACATGTTTACTTCAAATCTGACAAAACAGCAAGAGACAGCGGAAGCAATAAAACCATACTGTTGTTCACTTCACCCCTCTGTTATTACTCGGATTGAACATTATGCCGCTATTTGTTGGTTTTTTTAAATATCCACACTTATTTATCCAGTTTTAATTTGTTTTGTTTGGATAATTAAAAAATATCTATTTATTTATTTAATTTAAGTTTGCCTACGGACCACCTGTCCCATCGTCGCGGGCCACCTATTGTCAGTAGACCACAGGTTGAGAAACACTCTTATAGACTATTCCTAAAATTTTGTCTCTGCTTGAAGAAACTATCCAAAACTGAACAAATTAGGAAGCATTAAAACCACAAATCTGGGAAAAGTTCACCATAGAACCGTCGGCTTAAGGTCATGAACCAGTTTAGCCCGCTAGTTTGCACTAATTAGGAATTTTGGACTACTACCTTCCTTTCTTTGCTTACCCAGCATAGAGGCTGCGTGCACGTATCATTCTATATATTATTTTCTGATTTCAATTTGTCTATGACAACATTTTGGAAGTATTGTCCTTGCATGTAGCTTCCA
Organism: Typopeltis vanoorti; assembly: GCF_054136105.1. NCBI lineage: Eukaryota > Metazoa > Arthropoda > Arachnida > Uropygi > Thelyphonidae > Typopeltis > Typopeltis vanoorti. The sequence goes on along the minus strand of NC_143549.1, from coordinate 166,143,165 downwards.
ATTCTTCTTGCTTTTACTTGTCTCTTCACTCAATATAGGTGCCAATCTTCTTTCACGTTTTTCATTAGATCCTGAATACACTATTTGATATGTTCAACATTTCTCACTTTTCAAAGCCAGTCCACCTTAGTTCACTTATTCCAAAAACGTCTATACCGTACTATATCATTTCCATGTATACCAGGTGTTGCGTCTTTAGAGTTCGGAGCATAACTCTAACATTCCATGCTGATATGAGTGTTTTTGTTTTGTTTAGATTCAGGTATACAGAATAACTTGGATTCTCGGTTTCCATAATTAGGTGATTTTTACAGTGTAGAGGTGATTAGCCCTTCGCAAAACCTGCATCCTTTATCCGTGGTTAGGGTAAGCAGAGGGAAGTCTACCCCAAGGCAGCACTAACCTACACTAACTTACTATGTTGTCAAAAGTATTTGGACACCTTACATACCATGCAAATTTCGGATCCTACCACATGCAGATATTCAAGGAGTATCTGCGTAAGTCTGATAATAAAAGGTGGGATGTGCTGCATGTTTTGCACTGTACTCGATGCCACGTTCAGCTGAACTGACAGACTTCCAAAGAAAGTACAGCATGTAACCCTTTTCTGAATGAAAAATCAATATACTTAACCACTTCCCAAGTCAGTAAAACCTGATGAGTTTCACCAACCGAAGGCAGAACAGTCACATCATTAAATGAATTCCCCTCTGTGTTCGATTAATTAAAGTCATCGGTGACTTTAATTATTCAAACTCCATATAGCTCACTTCACACCAGAGAGCATCAAACTCAATGTTACATGCAAAAATGTTATTAATATTGCAATAATCATAACTTTTCACCTTAAAGGGGCTCAAATTATCCGATATTACTGGCAGAATACCCCTTCTATCTTGCCTTCTTAAAAATACCGTTAGTATATCTACCTTTGTGAGCTAGGTCTTCATCATGTTTACAATCTAAATGCACAACTTTTCCACTAAAGCAAAAAAACTCTACCCATTTGTTCCAAATTGTCCTGGCATTTGTGTACAGACATAATAAGTTACCTTTCGGTTTTTTGTCTATTTTTTTCTGTAGTCTACATGATCCACTTGAACAACTTTTCGATCAATGTTCATATCCTATGCTTCACTTATGCAGATATCCTCACATACACTGAGTAAGTCTGAAACAAACGAGCACACACTCATTCGTTCTTTATAATCACCTCCACGAAAATGTACATTCACATCAATAACACAGTTATATAAATAGTCATTCTTGCGCATAGATTTCTTCCATCATGAATTAGTTTCCTTACTCTCCGTATTAGGTTTCATATCAAAAAATGATTTCTCCATACTCCTTATACCAAGCGCATTCAAGCTCAGGCTGTCCCTTTGATATAAATCCATTCTTCCCTCAAACGCAGTATATCAAAACGCGGTATTCCTCCATGCATCAAAAAATTAAAAAGCTTTCTTCCTGCACATGTAATCGTTTGTCACCATACCTCCCCATATTAATTTATACTATTATACCTCGGTGAAGCCTCCGTAGCTCAGTCGGTATAGACGAAGCGCTGTGGTCTGAAAGGCCTCGATTCGATTCCCGTCCGTGACTGGAGGAACCTTTATCCGGTCTCTTTTACCGAAATCTGATTTAGCTGGTCTCATACGGAGGTAGGAGTTTTCATCCCGAAAAGAGGGTTTTTCATCCCAGCAAACCGACCCTGTGAACACATGCCTCTACAGACATAGGAAACACCGGGAGGCATAGGGATAACCATCTTATCCTCAGGTTACAGTTTCGGTTGCGAAGTCCAAGAATAGTTGGAAGGTCATGGGCGCTTAAGTGCCTGTTAGGACCACTGATGGGTGGATTATATCGTGGTAACAGACATCGATTTTCAATCTCTCTCTCTCTTCACTTTTTTCTTTTTTCCAATCCTTTTATATCCTTTCTCAAACTGAATTTATAGATAGTTAAATCATTTGTACCTACCAGAACTACCACATCTTTTATTCTTCTCTTATTCTGTTGTATCATCATCGTGATCATTATTATTGTTATTATTAATGTGTCTCCGTAGAACACACTATTTCAGACAATAATATATTCTGTTGGAGTTAATGACCGTGAGATGGTGGCACATGTTTTCCATCTCTTCACTGGATGTGCCTCAAAATTAATAATAGTTTTGTGTCATGTATCTATGATTGGCTATCGGTGGAGTCTGAAGCTCACTCAGTCTGCAAAAGTTAGATACAGCTAAAAACGGCCTCAACTCTCTATAAGGGAATAAATGGGTCTAGCTGTTATGTTATTATTATTATTATTATTATTATTATTATTATTATTATTATTATTATTATGCAACACCTCCATGCAGTCCAATGACTCATTGCAGGAGGACATGCTGCTTCACTGCACTCAACTCATCATCTCCCCAACTTGGTCTTCCAGTCACAACGGCACTTACTTCCAGTAATACACAATGCTATATACTGCCCAACACTACCACCAAAAATAATACTTTTGTCTGTAAATTGTGTTGTACTCATGGCCAATTTTCCTGTATGCGAGATGAAACCGAAAATACTAGCATGGCCATCAATCATCAATGCGTGCGTGTGTGTGTGTGCTTGGTGCGGGTGCTAGTATTGGTCTTAGTAATCTAGTAATATGGAATATTTTCAAAACAACTTTGCTCGCAATGGTTATCGGAAGCGATTTCATGCTCATTTCTCTATGGAATATGAAATTAATTTCATTGTTTTTGGTATGACGATTCAAGTGTTTCTTTAAAATTCTTTTAGCTAGACAATCATCATCATCATCAAATTCCTGATATATACCCTCAAGGGGTGTACAGGATATGATAGTACTACATGAAAAACTTACATTATTACTATCTATCTATCTACAATTTTCCTCCAAATCAGTATGTTTCCTATCAAGACTCCAACATTATCAGAGCTTATATTTTTATCTTCTAAGGCACTTTTTACTGTATCAATCAAACTATATCTTGGTATTCTTCTGAGTCATTTTCCTGCCAACCTGGCAGAGAACACTTGTTTTGCTAATCATTCCTTCCCCATTCTGCTTAAGTGTCCATACCACCTGAGATTAGCTCTAGAAATGCATTCCTGGATACTCACAATGTCAAGTTCTTTCCTAATATCCTCATTTTTAATATGATATTGCCATCTGTTCATGCACCTAATCTTTCTCAGGACTCACATAATTGTGGTCTCTAGTCTTTGGTCAAGTGTTTTACTTCTAACTCAGCTCTCCGATCCATGAGTTAAAATTGGTTTGAACACTGTCTTGTATACAGCTAATTTAGTGGTTTGGATAATTTCTCTCTTATTCCATATACATTTATTCAGTTGCCTTCCTACCATACCACCTTTGTTGATTCTGTTGTCTATTTCCATATTTAATTTACCATCCTCCCTAAAAATTGTGCCTAAGTAGCTAAAATGTTTTACTTGTTCCATAGGTTCTTCGTTCACAATGCAGTTGACATTTTCAGCGATTCTGCTTATTTTCATTGTCTTTGCCTTTTTATTTCTGACCTTCATACCATATGTATTACAGCAATTATTCAATTTAGTCAGGGATTCCTGCAGACTTGTAGCAGATTTATTTAGAAGTATAACATCGCCCACATAAAGCAAAGAGATGATATTAACATCTCCAATTTTGATATCATGTTTAATACCACTTTCTTTCATAATGTGATCCATATAGATAATGATTTAACAGATTTAACATTAAACCATCTTCCTTTACTTTCTTCAATTCTAACTGCTGACTTACAACTCAAAATAAAAAGTAAGTATTGCTTGATATAATGCCCATTGACACCATATAACTGTAGCGTATTGAATAGCTTCTCTCTTGGCACCTTGTCATATGCCTTTTCCAGATCGACAAAACTTAAATACAGATCTTTGTTATATTCCCATGATTTCTCAACTATATGTCGTAAAGTGAAGATCTGATCCTGACATCCTCTATTTGGCCTGAATCCAAAAGCTTGTGGAAGGAAAGCTTGTTCTTCACCAAGCTTTCCTTCCACAATTCTTCTCAAACGTTTCTCAAGTATACTTGCATAAATCTTACCAGGAACACTCAGTAATGAAATGCCTCTGTTCATTACTCTGTTCAAAATAATACTGAATGTCTCACATTCAGTTTTATTTCGATTTTTATATATGGGTACTATGAGAGCTCTACTCCACTCATCTGGAATTTGTCCCTCTGTCCAGGCTTTCTGAACTATGCAGTGCAGCCACTGTGCAACTTTTATACCTCCATATTTGAGCATTTCTGGTCGAATATCATTTACTCCTGCTGCCTCTGCACATTTCAGGCTTTTGATGGATTTTTCTATTTCAAGTATGGATATGTATTCCAGAAAAAACACTGGCCAGGTATGGAGTCAGAAATACTGTTCTTGACTCCATGCCTGGCCAGTGTTTTTTACCACTGTGCAGTCATCACTGCTTGTTTCATTCAGCAATTTTTCGAAGTAATTATCCATACTTCAAGGATATCTTTTTCTTCTGTTTTCATGTCACCTTTATCATCTCTAATTCCTTTTACAGCACTCTTTCCTCCATTTCTGAGCATCCTCAGCAACCTCCAGGACATCTTGTCAACTTCGTGATATTTATTTTCTATGTTCTTGCCAAAGTTCTCCCATGACTTTCGTTCAGCCAGTTTTACAGAGTGTTTAGCTTTATTACATTTGTTCTGTATTCTCTAAGAGCACAAGCTAACTTATTTGCAAGAACGTTTGATATGCTTTCTTCTTTTCCTTCACTACATCTAACTTTCTGTGTCCCCCATGGAATTCTGATTTTTCTATCCTAGCAGACAACCTCACCACATGCCTCTCTTGCTTAATCAATCAGTGTTTTCTTCAGGGCTTGCAAACTCTCATTTTTTTCTTGAATATTATAGTCTACAGTTCACATCTGAGAGTTGCTGCTTTCATTCGCTTAAAACTTTCTTACATGTTCTTCTTTTCAATATGAAATTCACATAAATTCAAGACTAAACGGTGATCACTTCAAAATTCAAATTCTCTGTACACTCTGGTGTCCTGCACCAGTGGAAAAACATCACCATCAACAATAACATAGTCAATGAGACTTTTGTTATTCCTTTCCTCTTCTCTCCGTGTGAATTTGTGCACATTTTTATGTTGGAACACGGTGTTAGTAATACCAGTCCATGTCCTGAGCAGACATCCAACAGGCATTTGCCATTATTATTAGTTTTGCTCTTTCTCCAAATTTAACCAATATATTTTTGTATATCTGACAATCATTTCCTACTCTATTTAGATAGTTCCCCAACAAAGACCAGCTTTTCCTTTTCATTGTGTCAGTTTCTTTCTCTAAATCCTCAAACAATTCCTCCACTTCTACATTAGCATAACCTTCGATGGGACCATAGGCACAAATAAGTCTCTTTGTCTAGTTCTCCATTCTCACATTTGCCCCATTACTCTGCTGGAGACTGCATGCCATTAAAGAAGATTAGCCTCGTATTTGGTGTTGAATACTATAGCTTCTCCTTTTTCTTGATTGTCATTGCCTGAATATAACATTTTGTATTTATTGCTCAAAGAGATCTCACCAGTTTTTGTCTTTTTCTGTTTCAGTCACCCCTATTATGTCGATCTGGTACTTATCCAATACCTCAGTAGCTGGACAAGTTAATCGCAATTGATTTGTTGCATGTTTTTGCCTGAGAACGAATAATGGGATTGCTACAAATTCTTTTAAACTTCCCCATAAGTTTGCTTTTCCTGAAGTGGAAATTTATCTTGCTGTGGATAATTCTTTACAGCATTTCTTGTACATCAACATTGAGTAAAGTAACTCCAAAATAGCTTTCATCTTGGCAAAATCTTTTGGATCAACTCTGAGATCCTTTAGCTTATTTCTTTGATGTGAATCAAAAGGGCTGAAATCGATAAACCGCACTCGACTAGACGAACTATAGAACTTTTTTAAACTGCTCTATGCCTTCAATAATTAAAGAGCTGGTCTCATGCAGGTCAGTAATGTGATATACGAACCCTGTGGCCTGTTGGATGGAAGTACTATTCAGTTGGTAACTAGACCTGCAACCAGCTCGTTTTCAATGGAGTGACTTACTTGCACAAAGAAAAGTAAGTCCTTGTGCTTCATTGGATTTAAAATTTTTCCTCTAGTATAATGAAAATCGTATGATGTTAAAATCATGATATCTTTTGAGTATAATTTAATTAGTAAGAATTACGGCATGTATCTTAGGTTTCCGGTGTGTTAATTTTCTAGCATATATCCTTACTGTGCACCGTCATCACATTTACAAGTGTTGTTCACTGATATGATTTAAATCATGGTAAATATACATACTTATTAAGCGAAAACTACCTTTGTTAAACAACGGTCCTCAAATTTAACTACAATTAAATTTGAGGACCGTTTCTGCAAACATATCAGAATCATAGCAGATTCTGATGTTTGCGGTCAGAAGAGTTCATCCATTATCTGGTTGTGCCGCTTTTGATTGCCAGATGTCTTTTTTCTATACATTGTTCAAAGTAATACTGGGACACTCTATTCTACAATGAAATATGCTGATACATACAGTACTGTATATATCCCTAGTTCGTCAAATAATAAGAAAACAGCTGGAATATTAGGTCACCTACTGATTAATGACATAAAAAGACATCAGCCAGAATCAAATGTAGGCAGCACTATTAACCAACGAAAATGTGAAAATGGCATCGCGACCAAGCAACACAGAGAAAAATAAAATCGAAGGAGCAAATGATGCTTGAAAGGGTATTCAGTAGTTTGATGCGAAAATGATAAAGCAAACAATAATGCTGACTATGCTAGACAGCATTGCTATTTGTAAAGAACAATTTGTACATAGCACTAGAAGTGATATGAAGAGATAAATCACAATATATCAGACATCTGAGAGTGGGTGTAGCAGATTCCTGTTATTGCTCAGGACCTCCATGGAGTTATAGAACTTATCGTTCATGGTGCATACCAGACAGCACAAAGACTATCATACCATTTCTTAAACTCATTCACCGCTGTCAAGCAGTGCATTCCATGGTCCAACCACCCTACATGAAAAAAGCGACTTCTCCCCTCTTCCTTACCACTTCTAGAGATGGCTCCTTGTCCTTGCTCCTTTCCTTGTTCTACAATGCGAAAGACCCCCCCCCCAAGTGTCAATTCCATAACTACTTCTCAACGGCTTAAATGTTTCAATCATATCACTTCATCTTCTATTACACTCCGCCCATTCACTCGACCTCTATTTTATATTTGTCTTTGCATCCTATCCAAGATTAATTTATCCCCTTCAAATACCAATGACCAGATCTGAGCAACCTGGATGTAGTCTGATCATGGCTGTATACAGTGGAATAACCATTCTTCTATCTGTGATGTCATGCTGGTCAATGTAATTCTCAATATTGGAGGAATTACCTTCGCGATATGTCCCCTAAACTTCAAATTTCTATCAATCATTCCTACTCCCAAGATCTCCTACCTCCTCTATTATAGTGCCACCAATAAAATATGCAGTCTCAATTGGTGGATTGCAAATTTCAATATCATATATTTACATAGTTGCTTTAAACTAAATCCCCATTCCTTTGCCCATCTGTCCACCTTCTTAATCTTTCTGAAGGATCACCATATCTGCACTATTACTAATAACGCTTCAGTTTCACGTCATCCGTAAATAACTGACTATTCTCCTGCAATCCACTGCCAATTTACTAACATAGACGTTAAACAGTAGAGATCACATAACTAAGCTGTGATTCTCACTTGTGACCTTCTACTTCATTGATACCCTTCCCTTCTACATAGGTATCTCCAAATCCAGTTCAATAACCTAATATATAAACTCATATGTTGAAACCTAAATATCAGATTATCATGTGGCACCCTGTCAAATTACATCGTGAAATAATAAAAAAAAAATATATGCCAACAGATGTCTTTCGCTCATTAACAGCGCTTTAAGGAAGCAAAGCACTCAAACAAGATCGTTCCTTGACAAATCCATGCTGATCCTTCACGGATAACGTACCCTCGTCTGACCAATGCTCTACACATTATCATCTCTCACCAATTTCTACAAAACGTCACCGTGAGCATGGATGCTTGTAAAAGTATGCTCTAAACGAGCTTGCACAGTTCCTTGAGTTTATAAGCTTGTCTTTTTTTTTAAATAAATAAATAAATATTAAAAAATCTTAACTAAAGAAGATATACAAACTAGTCTACAGTTTGACACTTCCATTCCACTACCCTTATGCAATGCCACTCTTACCCTCCTTGGAACCTTTCCCGTAACTATTTATTGAAAAGCCAGATGGAGCTGTCAGTTTCTTTGCACACACGCTAAAAACATGTGGCGAAATCCCATCCACTCTTAAAAAGATAGGAATTTCAAAGCTTAGATGAACGAAGCACTACTTAGCTGAAACTCGACTAAGTAGCGGAACTACCCGAAACTCAACTCCTCATCCCCTCCCCCTAGTAATAAACCTACTTTTCCAGGACGAAATATCCCAATAAAGTTATTATACAAATTCGCTGTCATCTACATTAGTCACTCGACCTCTATTTTCAGCGAACAATGTGATTCTTATGCAATCATTTCTTCTCTTAGTCCTCCACAAAATGTAACGAGAGAAGTCCTTGGATCTTTCCTTGGCTCGCAGGGCTAATCTCTTGGCGCATTCAAGTTTGTCTTCCTTACTATGTTAGTCACTTTCCCGGCCTAAATCCTATATCCTTATATAGCTGTTCTCCATCCCTCTAAATATTATTTTTCCATAATCTGTTTTCACCTGCAGTTAATTTTGATTTCATTAGTCATCCACTTCACACCAAAATGTTTTATCTTTTTCACTCAAGGTATGCATCTTGCCATTGCTGCTGATAAATATTTCTTCACGAGTTACCAAATCTATCTGCTCATCTATCTCCCAATTCCTTCATCCATGGAATTTTCCCAAGCTGATTTTAAGACCATATAATCACCTGCTCCTTATAATTCCTACAAATGCCTTTCTCCTTGATACCAATTTTATTCATCCTCCAATTCAGGACTACATGATCACTCTCTCAAGGAGATGTTACAATTGGATGTTAGGACCGAAGTTCAAAACTTCGGAACTTCGTATTTCCTGTTCCAGAAATTTTGTTCCCTGTGTTGTATGATATTTCCTCTTCCTAACTTATACTTTTGTAGTTACATAATCTTCTATAATGATCGCTCGTTTTATACTTACCAAACTTAATGACCTAAACACCTCTTGCTCTTATCCGTATTCTCTGGCTTCAAGCAATATTCTCCCCAAATATCCTATCCACTTGACACTGTACGCGCACAACCCCCCCCTCCAAATTAATCACCGGGAGGACGCAATTAAATTTATGAGTAATCTTTCTGTCCCACAGAAATATGCTATATCCCTCCATTTCTGTCAGTACGCCTTTTCTGTCATTTCAGTGATCCTACGATCTTTGGCCAAGCTGAGGCTACCAATGCCACCAATTCATTCTCTTAATTTCTGGAATTTGTATAGCGAAGCATCATAGCATTATCATTTCTGTATCTACTGTTATTCCCCCACCCTACCTGAACATTACATTACATTCTGCAATCTCTCAAGTGACTAATCCCAAGAGACCCCCCCCAGGCAACTATAGTTTCCTTGTCCTAATATTTTCACTTGTCCAGAAAATAATTTCTTCGTATGGCTGCATCTTTTCATGTACAGCACATCATTTGCATGGAGTTCTCTTCAGTCATCATATGTACTCCAGATATTCACATAATCCAAACCACTCTAATACATTCCTGCTATCAATGTCATTCATTTCAGGAATGTATTCTTCTTCTCAACACTCTGCATTATCATATACTATCTTCCCCCACTCATACTGTTCTGCTCCACCTGTAACATCAATCTCAGATCTCTTGCCACCTCCTGAGTCATTCATATCCACCATCATCAATATCATCTCATCCACATGTTCACCTTGCTTAATTGCCATACATAGTCATACTCTCTATCAGTACTCCTCTACCATTCTATTTTGCAAACCATTAATCATGTCTTCATAAATCACACCGTTTGTTGATCCATTCATTCTTTTTTCACTTGCATCCCTCCCTCTCTTACTGTCATCCTCTCATCTACTGATCCCTTGCTCTTGCATTATCACAACTTCCTCTCTATTTTATTCCCTCTCCTCCCTTCATTTACATACTCTCTCTCACTCCTACTTATTTGTTTCACGTTAATTAGCCTTCCAAATCTTCTAATTTCTCCCTTCACACCTCTCGTTTTTAATAACTTCCACTTCTTTCTCTAAGCCTCCTACCTGCAACTTGACATTCACATATCCATTCAATGCCATCCCCAAAACCTTCTACACTTCCTAATGTTATATTCATCATGTCACACTCACCTTCCTTACCCTTGATCACGTTAATTGTATCACTCTGCCAGCTCACAGCCATTTCTGATGCACTGCTATTGCCACCAATGAAACCAGAAATACTTATATCAACATCACCTGGCTCTTCCCATCGTCTACTATTTATGCAGACATGCATTCTCCTATCACTCACCTACCACAAGCACTGCATGTTAGAAAATCTTGTAGGAAACTGTCCAAAAGGAAGTCCTTAAATGGCAGTGGACTGGGAAATAATATATCAAACATATGCTCAAGTACATATTCCAGCAATAAGTTATATATTGAAAATATCATGGTATGGATATGTTTCTCCTATGAATTTAGACCTCTGGTTGTAGTGCCTGGAAGAATGAATGCTGACAAATATATGCAACATCTTCAGAACAATGCAACACTTCCTATATTGTGACATGTTGAAACAGACTTGTTTTTTTCCACATCATAATAATATACCATGTCACACTGTAGGTAATATTATAACATGGGTTGATGAAAATATGAAGAAACTTTAGTGGCTTGCACACTATCCCAATCTCAATCCAAAATGAAACCCTTGCAATAACTGGAACAGGTGACATAAGCCAAAAAGATGCATCTAACAAGAATTGTCTAAATTGCTGACATCATAAATTGGTGGAGAATACTCTTCTTTCAGGTTACAATGTGATCAGCAATCATTATAAATAATTATGGATACACTACTGTGTTTAATAACTTACTTTAAATAAAATTCGAACATTTTTTTTCAAGGTCATCTTCAGGAATATATACACACACACAACAGATGACAAGCTACATAGTACAGTGGACAGAGAATCATATCAACCAACCAAATCTCAACGAAAATGATGGCCTAAAACTCCAAAGGATCTGGATGGCAGACCTACAATCCACATAACATCTGGAAAAAGAATTACCCACATAGTGAATACCAAAAGAAAAAAAAAATTAATTGGATTACAACACATTAATTCTCAGGCAGCTAACAGAAATTAAAATAACAGGACCTTAAGAAACAAATAACTGCTGATGTAGTTTCTATTAATATAATGTTTTACTGTATTTTATTTTCACCAAAGGGCAAGCTATGATCAATGACCGACCAGACAGTTGTGCTCAGCCCATTGTAGCATGTGATCCATTTTATCGTCATCAAATTCCTGATATATATGCCCTCAAAAGGTGTACAGGATATGGTAGTACTACATGAAAACTTACATCATTACTAACTAACTTCCTATCTACAATTTTCCTCCAAATCAGTATGTTACCTGTCAAGACTCCAATATTATCAGATCTTATATTTCTATCTTCTAAGGCACTTTTTACTGTATCAATTCACCTGTATCTTGGTCTTTTTCCTGCCAACCTAGCAGAGAACACTTGTTTTGCTAATCTTTCCTCTCCCATTGTGTTTAAATGACCATACTACCTGAGATTAGCTCTGATAACACATTCCTGGATACTGACAATGTCCAGTTCTTTCCGAATATCCTCATTTTTAATATGATATTGCCATTGATGCCATCTGTTCATGCACCTAATCTTTCTCAGGACTCACATATCTAGGGTCTCTAGTCTTTGGTCAAGTGTTTCAATTCTAACCCAGCTCTCAGATCCATAAGTTAAAATTGGTTTGAACACTGTCCTGTATACAGCTAATTTAGTGTTTTGGTTAATTTCTCTCTTATTCCACATACATTTATTCAGTTGACTTCCTACCATACCAGCTTTGTTGATTCTGTTGTCTATTTCCTTATTTAAATTACCATCTTCACTAAAAATCATGCCTAAGTAGCTGAAATGTTTTACCTGTTCTATAAGTTCTCCATTCACAATGCCGTTGATATTTTCAATGTTTTTGCCTATTTTCATTGTCTGTCTTTTTAATGCTGACCTTCATACTATATCTATTACAACAGTTATTCAATTTAGCCAGGGAATCTTGCAGAATTGTAGCGGATTTATTTAGAAGTACAACATCATCTGCGTAAAGCAAAGATTAACATCTCCAATTTTGATATCAGGTTTAATACCACTTTCCTTCATAATGTGATTCATGTAGATAATGAAAAACAGAGAGGATAAAGTACATCCTTGTCTGAAACCAGATTTAACATTAAACCACCTTCCTGAACTTCCTTCAATATTAACTGATGACTTACAACTCAAATAAAGACTAAGTGTTGCTTGATATAATAATGCCCATCGACACCATATAACTGTAGTGTTTCGAATAGCTTCTCTCTTGGCTCCTTGTCATATGCCTTTTCCAGATCTACAAAACTTAAATACAGATCTTTGTTATATTTCCATGATTTTTCAACTATCTGTCATAAAGTGAAAATCTGATCCTGACAGCCTCTATTTGGCCTGAATGCAGCTTGTTCTTTACCAAACTTCTTTTTCACAATCCTTCTCACCGTTTCTCAAGTATACCTGCATTATCTTATCAGGAACACAGTAGAGAAATATCTCTGTCATTCTCACATTCAGTTTTATTTCCCTTTTTATCTATGGGCACTATGAGAGCACTACTCCAATCATCTGGAATTCATCCCAGGCCTTCTGAACTATACAGTGCAGCAACCAATACTTTTATACCTCCATACTTGAGCATTTCCGGTCAAATATCATCTACTCCTGCTGTCTTTCCACATTTCATGCTTTTGATGGCTTTTTCTACTTCAAGTATGGATATGTATTCCTGACTGCATGCCTGGTCAGTGTTTTTTACCACTGTTCTGTCATCACTGCTTGTTTCATTTAGCAATTTTTCGAAGTAATTACTCCATACTTCAAGGATATCTTTTTCTCTTGTTTTCTTGTCACCTATATCATCTCTAATTCCTTTTACAGCACTCTTTCCTCCATTTCTGAGCTTCTTTAACAACCTCCAGAATATCTTGCCACCTTCTTGATATTTATTTTCTATGTTATTACCAAAGTCCTCCAATCACTTTTGTTTAGCTAGTTTTACAGTGTTTAGCTTTCTTACATTTGTCTCTGTATTCTCTAAGATCACAAGCTGATTTATTTGCCAGGAACTTTTGATATGCTTTCTTCTTTTCTTTCACTGCTTCTTTAACTTCCTGTGTCCACCATGGAGTTCTGATTTTTCTATCCTTACACAGGTGCCATCCTTCGCACAGGTGCCATCCTTATTTGCAACGTGTTTTGTCAAATTATACGTTATAACACACCAAAAATAGATGCACTAAAATACGCAAGGCAAACAAAACAAAACTACACAATACTAAGTAATTTGTATCGATAACTGAAAATGATACTTATCTTATCTGGAGCTTGCACGAACACTACACATTACGAATTCATCTAGCGGCGACTTCCCGACATAGATTATGTTATAAAACATTTAGTACACTAACCACGCTAATAAAGCTCCAATAATATACCAAAATTACACACTTAAGTCCATTAAATTGAATCCAAAACACCAATAAATCAACAAAAATCACAAATCTCTCAGGAGCTCTCCGATAGCACGTCCATTCACCAGCTAGCCTCGACACCAATGAATCTTTTGCCACGGTATGACAGTGAAATGTTTAAAAGGAGGGCTATAATTGCGAATGACTTTATGCGTGGGTTATGTATGATGAGTGGTGTGGAATTTATGGATGTGTGGAGTGAGTTTGATGGGCGAAAGGATCTATATAAGATGGATGGCTTGCATTTGAATGGTTACGGTGTAAGAAGACTTGAGAAAGTGTTGCTGAATGTAGTGGATGTGCAAATTCAGGGAAACTAGATTTGTTAGGGGGGGGGGGAGTAGAGATACAGTCCTTATGGAGGCAGTTGAATGTAAGAATGAATATAATATGCCAGAGCAAATAAGGACAACAAATCTGAGTGGGATAGTTAATATAAGGCATCAAGGTAGGGTTGGGGCTAATGGGTGTCTTAAATTCATGTACACTAATACTAGGAGTATTAGGAACAAGAAGGAAGAGTTTTTGGCCATGGTTGGCACTTCCAGACCACAGGTTACAGGTATTAGTAAAACATGGCTGACTGTAGATGATATAACTAGTGGGATTGAATGTGATGGGTATAGTGTGTTCAGGAATGACAGAGAGAATAAAATGGGGGGAGGAGTATTATTGATGATAGCTGATGAGCTACAGCCAAGGAGAATAGAAGTTGAATTGCAGGATAGAGAAAAGAGCACATTTGAGGCCATTTGGTGTGAGATTGTGGCTAGCAGAACTAAATATACAATTGGGTGCTGCTATAGACCAGGTGATGGAAAAGATGGTGGTGACAGTATGCACAAGCAAATAGAAGAAATGGGTGGAAGGAGGGTGATTATTATGGGAGATTTCAACTATGGTCGCATTGATTGGAGTGAGGAGAGGACACACGGGAGGAAGGAACTGGATTTTATGCGGTTATTAAGGGATAACTATCTGCGACAGCATATAATGGAAAATACTAGGGGTCAGAGAGTGCTTGACCTAGTAATTACATCTGAGGATTTGGCTGTAACAAATGACCACATTGCCACCAATCGGTGAGAGTGATCATAGGGTCTTAACTTGGGAGGTGGCTAAAGGTGTAGAATTTTCAATTAAGACAGGGTACATGTGGAATTATCGGGCTGGAAAGTATGACATGCTTAGGAGTTTGATTGGTTCAGTGCCATGGCATGTACAACTGCAAGGACTAGAAGTTGATAGTGCATGGGAGGTAGTTAAGAAGTGCTTGCATGAAGCAATGGCTGACTGTATACCTAGAGTCCGAATAATAAATCAAGTAGGGGTTAAATGGATGAATAACACCATTAAGCTTGAGTTGCAAAAAAAGAAACAACTATGGAGGGAATTTAAGGAGAAGGGTGACCGGCAGGCACATGAACGGTATAAAGCGCAGGCCAGAAGGGTGACGAGTGTGGTAAGAAAAGCAAAAAAGGATTACGAAAGAACATTGGCCATGCAGGCTAAAGAGAATCCTAAACAGTTTTTTAGATATGTAGCAAGTAAAAGGAAAAATGTACATGGCAGATTGATTTTAAAGAATGCTGATGGTAGGGAGGTAACTGAATCAGTTGAGATAGTTGAGTTACTGAGTGAGCACTTTGCAAAAGTATATCATCCAGGTGGTGACATTGCAGAAACGAATAAACCAGTAGATTATACGGGAATTGTGGTTAATGAAGTGGAGGTGAGTAGTTTATTGCATAACCTCAATGTCAATACATCTGTGGGATTGGATGGTATACCAGCTCGTGTTGTACGAGAAGCAGCTAAAGAATTGTCAGTACCCTTGACCATTTTGTTTAATTTGAGTCTCGGGTCTGGGTTAGTCCCGAGCGGGTGGAAAGAGGGGAAAATAGTTCCACTGCATAAAGGTGGTTCCAAGACTGCTGTTGTAAATTACCGACCGATTAGCATATCAAGAATCATTGTCAAGGTCTTAGAGAAATTAGTCAAGAAAAGAATACAGGATTGGATAGATGAAAATGGGATATTGTATGAGGGACAACATGGTTTTGTGAAGGGTAGATCATGCCTCAGTAACTTGCTCACGTTTTATAACACAGTGACGGCTGAACTGGATAGGGGTAATGGGTTTACAGTGATACTACTGGACCTTGCCAAGGCCTTTGATAGGATACCACATGGAACCCTAATCAGTAAACTGGAGCAGATGGGTATAGATATAGGGTTGGTGAGATGGATAAGAGGGTGGTTGAAGGAGAGATATCAAATAGTGGTTTATTCAGGAATGGAGTCTAAAAGACGTCTTGTGACTAGTGGAGTGCCACAGGGCTCTGTTCTTGGACCACTGCTTTTCAATTTGTTCATCAATGATATTGGAAAGAATCTGAGAGGAAGTGTTCACTTGTTTGCTGATGATGCAAAGTTGGGTAGAGCAATTGTGAGTGCACAAGATGTCAAAATTTTACAGGATGATTTGGATAGTTTGGAGGACTGGGCTAGGAAAAATGGATGTGAATTTAATGTGGCAAAGTGTAAGGTTATGCACTTTGGGGTGAAAAGAATAGCAGCAGTATATCGCATTGGTGGAATCATACTCCAGGAGATTGATGAGGCCAGGGATTGTTGGTGGATAGGGAGTTGAAGTTTAGGGGGCACATTGCAAAAGTAACTAAAACAGCTCACCAAATCACTTGGCTTCTGAAAAATACTTTAACATGCAGAGACGAACAAGTTGTTGTTCCTCTGTATCGAGCCTTGATAAGACCCCATCTGGACTTCTGTGCCCAGCTATGGGCACCAGGGTTTCTTCGTGATGGGGAGGAAGTGGAGAGAGTCCAGAGACGAGTGACCAAGATGATAGCAGGTCTGTGGAATGAACCTTATGAGAATAGGTTGAAGATTTGTGGGTTGCAGAAATTGGACGATAGGCGAAGGAGGGGTGATATGATTGAAACATTCAAATTACTGAAGGGTTTTTATAAGATTGATCCAGAAGATATTTTTGAAAATATGACTGGTGGTGGGAGGACTAGGGGCCATGCATGGAAGCTGGGCAAGAGCGTGGTTGACAAGGGTGTTAGAGCTAGGTTCTTTACTTGGAGAGTGGTAAATGAGTGGAATAAGCTTCCAGAGTCTGTTGTGGGTGCTACGACTGTGAATGAGTTCAAGGCAAGGTATGATAGATACTGTGTGAATGTTGAATAGTTGTTCTTGACATGATGTTAGGGCCTCCCTCGATGAGTCTGTCGACTCCTTGGAGTTTCCCGGAACAATAATAATAATAATAATATGACTCTCTGGCTGAATCAATCAGTTTTCTTCAGGGCTTGCCACTGAATCTCCACTGTGAATGAGTTCAAGGCAAGGTATGATAGATACTGTGTGAATGTTGAATAGTTGTTCTTGACATGATGTTAGGGCCTCCCTCGATGAGTCTGTCGACTCCTTGGAGTTTCCCGGAACAATAATAATAATAATAATATGACTCTCTGGCTGAATCAATCAGTTTTCTTCAGGGCTTGCCACTGAATCTCCAAGGTTTAATTCCTATTCTCAAACTCTCATTTTTTCTTCAATCATGTTTGTGTATTTTAGTCTACGGTTCACATCTGAGAGCTGCTCAATTTTTATTCGCTTTAAAACTTTCTTATATGTTATTCTTTTCAATATGAAATTCAATTTTATCCAGCTCATGACTAAATGGTGATCACTTCCAATTTTAAATCCTCTGTACACTCTGGTGTCCTGCACCAGGGAGAAAACATCACTATCAACAATAACATAGTCAATGAGACTTTTCTTATTCCTTGCCTCTTCTCTCCATGTGAATTTGTGCACTTTATGTTGGAAAACTGTGTTAGTAATAATCAGTCCATGTCCTGAGCAGAAATCCTACAGGTATTTGCCATTATTATTAGCATTGCTCTTTTCTACAAATTTTCCCAATATATTTTTGTATGTCTCACAATTATTTCCTACTCTTTTATTTAGATCCCCAACAAGGACCAACTTTTCCTTTTGTCAGTTGCTTTCTCTAAAAGCCTCAAAAAAATTCCTCCACTTCTACCTCAGTAGAACCTTCTGTGGGACCATAGGCACAAATAAGTTTCACTTTTTTAATAATATTTAACGTGAGTTTTTCCATTATCATATTTTTGAATTCAAGTCTCTGTCCAGTTTCCCATTCTCATATTTGCCCACATCACTCTACTTGAGACTGCCTGCCATTCAAGAAGATTAACCTCGTGTTTAGTGTTGAATACTATGGCTACGCCTTCTTTTCCTTGATTGTCATTGCCTGAATATAACATTTTGTATTTATTGCTCAGAAAGATCCACCAGTTTTTGCCTTTTTTTTTGTTTCTGTCACCCCCATTATGTCGATCTGGTACTTATCCAATTCTTCAGCTAGCTTCATTTCTTTGCCATTCAGGCTTATGCTGACAGTACCAATCTTGAACTCTGATATTGAATTGGGGAGGGTTTTAGGATTTGTTCCAGTAGCTGACTTTCTGCTGTTTTTCCGTGGTTCCTTGGTGAAAACAACGGGGGCCTTGTTTAACCAGGCGATGCCCCAGCCGGCATGAAATTCTGTCATGTTGTACCATCATTTTTTATTTTGGTTTAAGCTAATAAGAATACAATTTTTGTCAGCTAAATCCCAGATTGCTAGGCCATCCTCATTTGTTCAGTATCCAGGTAGATACCTAACAGGGTGCACCACGAGAAGGTGAGGATTGAACATTAGGTCAGAACCCCTGAATGGTTCTCCGCATTCCTTTTAAAGGCTATGTGGAGGTCTCCTCTCAATTATATAGCTTTGACTCTTAAGCACCCTGTGATCCATTTTATACATGACATATACATGTATTCCTGAAGATGAACTTGATATAAAGGTCGAAACATTTTTATTATTTTTACATTTGAATTAAATGTAAGTTCTTAAACACAGTGGTGTCTCCATAATTATTCATAATGGTAGAGAGCACACACAAAAAAAAAAAAATGTGACCAGAACCAAAGGAGGGCAAACATAAGGTGTTCACTCTCGAGTGAGACCACTTTTGGCCTGAATGATAGCAACTACACTTTGGGACTTGCTTTCAATCAATTTCTGATATACTGCAATAGGAATATTTTTCATTTGTCATGCAAAGCTCTCCCCACCCCATTGCTGGTGATGGCCTCTGTGGTCTGGAGAAAATTTGGCATTCTAATTCGTCCCAAAGATATTTGATGGGGTTCAAGTCTGGACTCCGAGCATGCTAGTCCAACACTTCGTTTTGTGGAAACCAGTCACCGACATGCAATATAGTATGGCATGGGACACTGTCATGCTGAAACATGAAAGGATCACTGCTGAAGTACTTCCACAGCATCAGAAGCATGAAGTTGCCCAGGAAGCCATCAGATATCATTGTTTTGGGCATGCCCACCAAATGGACCAAGAGCCATCCAACTGAAATGTCCATACGAAGCCTCAACCAAACTTCACATTTGGCATGATGCAGTCCAGCCAGAACTGTTTCCTCAGGTAATCTCCAGATTCAAATACACCCATCAGAGTGAAATATTTGGAAGCAGGATTTGCCAATGAATGGGAAAGGGCACAGAACACTTTTCCAATCACTTATAACAATGGTACAGTTTATTTTTCATCAGACAGAAAGACCACTGATGTGATGCCCAACTACCATCCAACAGTAGAAATCTGTCACTTGAGGTGAATGTGGCAACTTGACATAGAGTACATGGCAATTTTATATATATATATTTTTTTAGTGAGAGAATATTATTGAAGTTTTTGTAATACTCTCCGCAGAAGCTTTTTAAAATGTTTAAAGTGTCTTGGTTACATTTCTTGAACATTTCAAAGAACACATTTTAATTCCTTGGTAATTGCAGGCCTGACATGTGGCTTGAAAGAAAAAGTACCATGTAGGTTTGAATCCTAATACAGGGATGGATGCTTGCGATTGTCTTTAAGTGGGAGATGAATTTCATCACCTGGTGCGAGACTACCAATCAGCTTATCGGAGGCCTCATGGCTTGAAAAAGTTTGGTCTTTACAGCAATGTTCTGGATTATACAACTTTTTTATGCATGGCATTTACTTAAAAAAATAATAATAAGGCTTTATTTAACCTGAATTTGGGTAGTTCATTCTTTTGAAAAATACCAGCATTTTGTATATATGTGTTTTGCCTTTCCCCAATTAATACATAAGAGAAGGAAATATAATTTGCTGTTTGAATCTAGCATCAAAGTTATAAAACAGAATTTTCATTCTTCTGTTTATATTTTAAATTAAAGATGCCAAGAAATTATATTCTTGGTTTAATCCTTTATGCAAGTGTAAGCAAACAAAATTTGCACATAAATTTCACAACTGGGCAACTCATGACTTCACATCAATTGCCTTAGTATCCCATAATGCAAAACACATATCCTTATGGACATGTATAATGCTGTCTTATGAAAAGGGTCACTACCCAGAAGTGATACCAAGGTAATGCAGAAGTCATATGTGCTTTGCATTATAGGATAGTAGGGAAACTGATGTGAAACCATTAGCCTCTATATACGAGTTGCCCAGTCATGAAATTACTTCATGTGCAAACTTTGTTTGCTTACACTTGGATAAAGGACTAAACCAAGAATATAATTTCTTGGCCTCTTTAATTTATATTATAACCAAGTGGAAAAACTTTCAACATCTGTTTATATTTATTTACATTTCAAAATCAGTTGCTTTCAATTTAAAGCAAAAAAAATTCGGATTATGCATTTCATATTAAGTAATTCAGATGATATTCACATAAATTAATTTGTTCTTGACAATGAAAGTTTTTATTATTATTGTCATTTCTTTACATATGTACAGCGACTAAGGTCTAAAATACTGCATTTACTATGGGAGTAATTTTGCACACAGGTAAAGAATTTTCAATTTTGATCATTAAATTTCATATCACATATATGTAGAATAAAATTTAAAAAGAAAAAAGAACTGCAACTCCCAGATCATGCAACAATAAAATTCTTGGCTTAACTATGCCAGATATTTATATATTGTACCATATGTTAATAGCACACAAACATGTAAATCAATTTTAATCAAACTGCACAAAACTCATTTCTTCTCAAGAAATACATATATTTCAAAGATAATTATGGAAATTGAATATTATATTTTTACATTTCCATTTAAGATACTCAACTATTCCAAACAAGACTAGATCTAATATCTCTTCAGGAAATAAACTTTTTCTTCCCCTTTGGAAGTTAAAGAGAATATTAAAGAAGCTTTCTTCTTTAGATCTATATAAATACAAATACAGAATTGAGATGAAAAGAGCATTCTTATGATTCAAAAATATCTACCATATAAGAGAACATTACAAAAGCAAAACAAATATTGAAAACTGAAATTATATAGAATTTCATTAGAAGAAGAAAATGCTAATTCATTCAGAAATGGCTTTCTAAAGAATGAATATAACTTTCTGGCTTTTAAAATTGCATGAAAATTCTAGTTGGAAAAATTGAAAGAATTGAATTCAATCATACAGCCAAATATATTACAACAAATATAAAATAATTTCATTATTTCCTATAATTAACTGAATTTTTGTCAGATGCCAAAAATAATATCCACATGAAAATGAAATGCTCACATATACAGTAGGTGATTATAATAATGGGCCATGAAGAACACTATCTGGGAAAAACCAAAATTAATAGTTTCAAAACTCCAAGCCTCTACATGTAGAAGAGATTTCTTTTCTGAAGGTGTTTATTTTATTACTTATGCATTATATATACATACAGCTTTATCACATCTTCTATATATTAAGATTTTATTCTTCACACCAAAAGACAAGGGAACTGCAACAGCATGTTTTCTAAAAGAGTAAGCTAAAAACCGAAATGATAAATCTTCATTCATAAATCTTCCTTTCAAAGAAACAGTGTTGCATTTTGCAAGTTTGCGTATGAAGCATGCAGTAAAATACAGTACTAAAAATAGAATGCACTAATTTACAAGAAATCTTTGAAATCCAAAATCATTGCAAAACGGTACAAATAAAATTAATTGGAATAAAAAAACATAACTATACAAATAAAAATATAATAGAAAAGATAAAGTTAGCTTAATGGTAGTAACTGATATTAAAATTACTATTATGTATGTACGTAATGAGTGCCAGAGTAATTTTAAATATCTTTTGTCTAGAAGTTTTTTTTTTTTAAAAAAAAACAATCAAAAAAGATGTTTTGGAACTATAAATCTTAAATATTTTAATGTGAAACTGTGTGTGTCTACATAAGTGAATTTAATTAATTACAGTTGTTTAGTCAAAACAATGAACTGACTGAACAATGAAACAAAGAATTTAGAATACCAACAATTAAAGAAAACTGACAAATGTCCTTGTTTTAGTGCAATTTAAACTGGAATAATTTAACAGTATCATCTGAATACTTCAGGACTACAAATAAACTGGATGAAATTGCTTTAAGGTGAGTTTAGTTCGGCAGTTGGGACAACAATGATTTTTTCTAATGGCTTGTTGAAGACATAGGTTGCAAAACAAGTGTCCACAAACTGATGACACTAGGAACTTATCAAACTTTTCCATCTGTAAAAAGAAACATTACTGAAACAATGACAAAAATATTCCAAAATGCAATATAAATTTAATTATTTCATTAGTAAAAAAAAAAAATTTTGATTCAATGTGATGTTAAATAAATGGTATAGTTATAGTCAACAACAAAAAAACCTTACAAAAATAAATAAATACAATAAACAAAATAAATATTCACTATTGGATAATATTTATTTTACTTATAGCATTTATTTTTTTGTTGAATAGAAAGAAAATTTTTGTGAACTTCTGATTATCCTAATATAATATTCAGCTGGGTATAAAGCTCAAAGTTGATTTCAAAGGAATCTGCTATATCTTTTCAAACTCTGACTTGCCTGTCTACATTCCTTAAAGGCAGCATGGTGTGCAGAGAATGTTGCACAATATTCGTAATAATTATTTAGCCATTTCTACATTGAATAAAATAATTAAGTATGTATTTTTCACCATATAAGACATATTATACTGGATGCATCACATTTTTCATGTATAATTTTTGGGTCAAATTATGGGTCAAATTTTTCACGTAAATATTAATTTTTTTTTTAATTTTAATGCATGTATTTATCTGTTTATTAGATTAAAAAAACAATTATTCTTTAAAAAAATCATCAAATCATTAAAAAATCTAACATATAATAATATAAACAAAATATTTTTTATAAATTTCATTAATCTTCTTTTCAAATCTTTATTCATCTTCACTCCCAAAACTTTCTGAACTTGATTCTTCATCAGAAACCGAGTCAGGCTGCCTTGAAATAATAACTCATCCTCTGTACTGTCAAGAGAATTACTAATGTGACACTTCTCAATTCATTCAATGAACTCTTTACCCATTCTCAAATTCACATTTGAGAATGGATAAAGAAATGATCCATTTTTTCCTCATAAATCATTTAAATGGCTTGTTTATTGATACATCTAAAGGTTGAAGCACAGAGGTGATCCTGAGATTACAGCTATTTTTGTGTTCATTTTGCAAAGTTCATTCTTAACAGTTTTGGTTTTATGGCATCTAAATGGATCCCATACTAAGCAGGTTAGTATGGATGTAAACACCTTTGGGAAGTTTTTCTTTTGGAACCAAGTCTTGTTCAAGGATACGTCAAAATCCAGAGGCACTTCATCCATATTAGATATCTGTGAAATTCAATAATTTTATTTTCGAATTTGTCTGGCATTTTTTGTGATATTTTTGTTTTTGTGTGCATGCATAAATAATTTCTCTTCATAAATCTAAAGTGCCATGATGGTGATCCTGTAAAATCAATGATATTTCTTTCTGTTGTGAATAATTTTCTCATTGAATAATCATTTTTGTACATATGCAGCAAACTAATATTCTTTGACCCATTATCCAAGTTTTTAATTGATTTTCAATTTCTGGCCATGTTTTTTAGAATTTGCTTCTATTAATTGTTGCTCTTGTTTCCTCCAAGTTCGTACCATTTTTTCTGTAGGTGGAAGCCCAAAGTGATGCTCTACTGCCCTATTGCCATTCTTTTTTGCATACTCAATCCCACTACACTTAACCACAATCGTATAGCCTGTCTGTGCTTTGTAGACTCCATGAGTTATAAAAAAATTTAAATACAATAATATACCCATTTTAGAAATTATGGACTTTACAACCATGTTATAAATAACTAGTTACAAGAACAAGTTGAGTTACATTTCACACAGTAAGCTAAAGAAACAATGATTTGATCACCGGGGTTATTCTACTGGCATGACCTCTAATGAAAAAAAAAAGCAGATAAAATTACAAATTAATTATTTAGAAACTACATCAAAGCTAAATTCTATTTAAGATAACATGAGAGAAACATTCTTTCTTATAGACAGTTTTCTTACAGTAACAATGATGTCCTATTTTTAACATTACAATTGTTATAGATTTAGGAGTTTGGATTATCTAGTCCTGTTTATAGTTAACTCTTAGGAAGAAAGGTTCCAGAATCCTAAATCTAATATAACAATTATAATGTTAAAAATAGGAGATCATTGTTACTGTAAGAAAACTATCTACAAGAAAGAATAACATGAGAGAAAAAAAGAATGTTTCTCTCATGTCATCTTAAATAGAATTTAGCTTTGATGTAGTTTCTAAATAATTAATTTGTAATTTTATCTGTTTTTTTTTCTTTTTCACTAGAGGTCATGCCAGTAGAATAACCAGTGATCAAATCATTGTTTCTTTAGCTTACTGTGTGAAATGTAACTCAGCTTGTCCTTGTATATTTGTATATACTCCAGATGATGACCTTCATATGAAGGTCGAAACGTTGGGAAATTAAAATAGTTATTTATAACACGGTTGTAAAGTCCATAAATTCTAAAATGAATGCTGATCACAGTGCAACACTAAAAGAAAGGACAATAACATACTGATTACTAGTTTAAATGTGTGACTGTCCAACTATTCAAACTGATCATGCATTACCAACAAGCAATGATGTACCGTAACTGTGCATACATATAAAACACATTGGTGTATAACATGCACTGTGAGATGCATGTTATACACACATTCAGCTTATAGGACACATCCTAATTTTCAGATTAATTTTAGTTACAAAAAAGCGCATCTTATTAGGCGAGGAGAAAAAAAAAAAAAAAAAAAAAACAGCAATTTCTAAATACAGGAATTTCTAATGTGCCTGGCTAACATAGTTGGAAGAACAGTGGAACACATCCTTCAAATGAAAAAACCCATTCTCGTCAGCAGCTGAGGAATGTTTATATCAATTTTTTCAACTGAAGATTATTATTATTATTATTATTATTCAGGCCTCCAAGGAGTCAAAAGACTCATCGAGGGAGGTCCTTCCTAAGACATAAAGTCTGTCAAGACTCATCGAGGGGAGGTCCCCCCCTGAGAAACACAAACTTTATCATACCACTCTTTAAAGTCACTGACCGTTCTCGCTCCCACCACTCCATCAGGCAATGCATTCCATGGCTCAACCACCCTCCACACAAAAAAACCACTCCTTACCCTCTTGCTCACAGTTTCCTTTCGTAACTTCCAGGGATGGCCTCTTGTCATCACTCCTTCCCGCTGATCAACCAAGCGAAAGAACTCCCCAGTGTCAACCCTGTAACCACCTCTCAACAGTTTAAAAGTCTCAATCATATCACCTCTCCTTCTTCTATCCGCCAAACTCTGCAGTCCACATTCTCTCAGCCGATCCTCATAACTATCATTGTACAGTCCTGAAACCGTCTTTGTATCCTTTCCACAGTTAATTTATCCCCTTCAAATCCTGGGGACCAAATCTGAGAACAATAGTCCAAGTGTGGTCTGATCAGAGACTTATACAACGGAATGATAACCCTCTTATCTCTGCAGGTCAGTGTCCTTCTCATAATAGCAGCAATCCTCTGTGTTACCTTCACCACCTTTGCAATATGTCCCCTAAACTTCAGGTTTCTATCAATCATCAACCCCAGATCTCTTGTCTCCCCTACTTCCTCCAGTATAACTCCTCCCATAGAGTATGCAGCATCCCATCGATGTTTCCCAAACCTCAAGACCTTACATTTTGCTGCATTAAACTGACACCCCCATTCATTTGCCCATCTATCTAGCTTATTTAAATCCTCTTGCAGGGCTACCACATCTGCGCTATTACTAATAATCCTTCCCAGCTTCGCATCATCCGCAAACAACTGAATATCCCCCTGCAATCCACTGGCTATGTCATTGATATAAAGGTTAAACAATATAGGTCCTAGTACTGAGCCCTGTGGGACCCCACTTGTAACCCTCTGCCTCCTGGAAACTGCTCCACCATACACAACTCTCTGATACCTATCAGACAGCCAATCCTGAATCCAGTTGACCAATCTGACATCCAGACCCATGTGCTGCAACTTAAATATCAGCTTATCATGTGGCACCCTGTCAAATGCCTTCGCCAAGTCTAAGAAAATTGCAGTATATGCCTTTCCCTCATCTAATGCTCTTGTAACTTTATTATAAAAGGCTAGCATATTGCTAAAACAAGAGCGTCCTTTCACAAATCCATGTTGATTCTCACAGATAACATTACCCTCATCTGCCCAATGCTGTACACGGTCCCTCACTACTTTCTCCAAGATCTTAACAACTACTGATGACACACAGACTGGCCTATAATTAGACACTTCCAGTCTGTTACCACCCTTATGCAATGGCACTATCTTACCTTCCTTCCATTCCCTGGGCACCTTTGCCAAAGCCAGACTTTCATTGTAAAGCCACGTTAAAGGTATTGTCAATTCGCTAGCACATTCTCTCAAAACTCGTGGCGAAATACCATCCGGTCCCACAGCTTTACTGACATCCAGAGTACTCAGTATCTGAAACACACTCTCCTCCTGTACCTCCAGACCTCGTACCAGTCCTATCCCTCTAGCATTAAAATTGACTCCTCTAGGATGAAATACTCCAATAAAGTGTTCATTGAACAATTCCACTATGTCCTCTGCATCAGTCACTCTATTGCCATTTTTATCCCACAATATCATTCTTCCACAGTCATTTCTCCTCCTACTGGCCACATAGCTAAAAAATTCCCTAGGATTTTCTTTGGATCTTAGGGCCAATCTCCTCTCATATTCCAGTTTCGCTTTCCTTACCACACGAGTCACTCTTCTGGCCTGTGTCTTATATTCTTCACCCATCCTCTCTTCACCTGTCTCCTTATATCTCTTCCATAGCCTCTTTTTCGCATGCAGTTCCTGTTTAATGTTGTTTGTCATCCACTTTACTCCAAATTGCGCCCTCTTCTTCACTCGTGGTATACAACTTACCATTGCTGATAACAAATATTCTTTCACAATTTCCCGCGCACTGGTGATATCCCGGCCGTCCAATTCCTCCCTCCATGAAACTTCCCGAAGTTGACGTCTAAGACTATTATAATCACCTGCCTTATAATTCCACATAAGTTCCCGTCTCTTTGATACTCCTGCATGTCTATTCATTTTCCATGTCAACACCATATGGTCACTCTCTCCAACTGGTGGGAGAGACGTCAACTCAGTTATTATCAACTCTTCTGATGCTATAACCAAATCAAAAATTTTTGAACCTCTTGTTCCCTCTGTTACATGTTGCCTAAGACATTTGTCCCTTAAGAATTCTAGAAATTCCATTCCCCTATTGTTACATGCATGTTCCTCTCTCCAATTTATACTACTGAAGTTAAAATCTCCCATAACAATCATTCTTCTTGCACTTGCCAAACTTAGCTGTCTAAACATCTCCTGGTCCCCATCCTCTGTGCTCCTGGGTCTGTAGCAACACCCCACTAAATATCCTGTCTTGCCTACATCTAGCTCACACCATACGCTCTCAAAATCATTTGTCTCACTTCCTTCCAAATTCTCCACTCTTAGAGGACATAGGTCATCACTTATCATAAGCAGCACCCCACCACCACGCTTTCCCCTCCTATCCTGACGAAAAATGCTATACCCAGCGACTTCTATTCCTGTTTTTATATCCTCTTCTGTCAACCACGTCTCAGTGATCGCAATAATTTTTGGCCAGGCTGATGCTATCTGCGCCACCAATTCCTCTCCCTTATTCCGGAGATGTTCCATATAGAGACAGGGGGGGGGGGGATCTTCTAAAAATGATGCAAAAGCAGTGTAGGTGTTTTGCAGACTAGCCTCCTCCAATAAATTTTGGGGCTCCAATGAGGTGTCACATAATAATAAATTTGCCAGCTTGGTGTAATCAAATAGTTGGCATATCCGATCTCCAATCAACAGGCTATGGATTTGAATTCCACCGTGGGTAAGGACTCTTATTGTCTTTAGGTAGCATATGAATTTTATTACACAGTGCGAGACCACCACTACTCTGCTTATTGGGAGCCTGAAGAGGCTTGAACAAGTTCCATGTTTGGTTTCTAGAGCAGTTTCTGGACTATATAAAAAATAAAATAAAAACACAAAAATAGAAAATAGAATATTTTATATATATTTGAAGGGAAGGTGAGATGCAACAAAATATCAAAATCTAGTCAGTCATTTACTCAGATATTATTACACTTTAAATAAATCTTTAGATTTATTTAAAGTGAGATCTATTCCTAAACAAGTATTTGGGGATAGATCTAACTAAGTTGAATAACCATTACAAATTTGGTATAAAAAAATCAGCAATAAAAATAGGAAAACTACAAAAACAGGCAAGAATATGGGAATATTAACTGCATTCTCAATGATAATGCAGTTAATATACAGCTATATAACAAAATAAAATATTTCAGCTGCTCAGGTATGTTATTTAGTGAAAAATTAAGAAAAAATATTAATATGAAAACAGATAACAAGGAAACAAGCAAAGCGAGTATGGTGGGGTGCTAATGAATAAATTTAATTAGCAATATACATGGCAGTTTTAAATTAATTTTAACTTGCAGATCTGAAGGTTGCCTTTGAAATATAATGGCTGATAGAGTAGATTTTCACATACATGAATTCTGAGGAAGAAAAAAAAAATTTTTTTTTTTTTGGGGAGGGGGGGATAAACAGGTGGCAGAATCATATTAAAAATGAAAATATTATAAAGGAACTTAACACTTCTAGTGAGAATAATAAGTAATCCTCTAAAACTAACATTTTAGGTGATATGATCATTTGAAAGGGAAAGGAACAAACAAGTATGCTTGATGGCAGAATATCCAGAGGAAGGCTAAGATTTTTCATGGATTAATGCAGTTAGCAGTGTTGAAATAATAATTATTATTATTGTTATTCAGGCCTCCATGAAGTCAGAAGACTCATCATGGGAGGTCATTCTTAGGAAATACGACGTCTATCATACCACTCCTCGAACTCATTGACCATTCTTGCTCTAACCACTCTTCCAGGCAATGTATTCCACAGTTCAACCACCCTCCAATGCAAAGAAGCCACTCCTCACCCTCTTTCATAACTTCTAGGGATAGTCCCCTTGTTATTACTCGTTCCCGTTGTTCCACCAAGCGAAAGAACTGCCTCTCAACAGTTTAAAAGTCTTGATCATATCACCTCTCCTTCTATCCACCAAACTCTGCAGTCCACATTCCCTCAGTTGATCCTTATAACAGACCATCTTTGTTATCTGCCTTTGTATCCTTTCCACAGTTAATTTATCCTCTTCAAATCCTGGGGATCAAATTTGAGAATAGTAGTCTAAGTGTGGACTGATCAGGATCTTTCTTATACAACAGAATGATAACTTATCTCTGCAGGTCAGTGTCCTTCTCAGTATTGCAGCAATCCTCTGGGTTACATCACCACCTTTGCAAAATGCTCCCTGAATTTCAGTTTTCTATCAATTATCACCCCCAGATCTCGTCTCCCCTACTTCCTCCAGTATAGCTCCTCCAATTGAGTATGCATCCTCCCATTGATGGATCCTAAGACTTTACATTTTGCTGCATTAAACCAATACCCCCGACTCATTTGCCCATCTGTTAGTTTCTTCAAATCCTCTTGCAGGGCTGCCACATCTGCACTATTACTGATAACCCTTCCTAGCTTCACATCATCTGCAAACAACTGAATATCCCCTTGCAATCCATTGATATAAAGGTTGAACAATACAGGTCCCAGATGAAAAGCCAAATGGCTATTTTTTTCTGGAGAGGTTGATAAGTTAAGGGGATAAAAATCCCTTATTGGTGTGGCACTACCAAGTGGTCACTTACGCTTGGATCCGCCGACAGTTTGTCGGCATGAAACGTTCAGATCATAGTTTTCAATCTTAGTTTCGCTTACTGGCTGAAAAACAATAAGGGATTTTTATCCCCTTAACTTATCAACCTCGCCAGAAAAAAATAGCCATTTGGCTTATCATCTTAGTTATAATATGTTATAATATAATATAGTGACACACCTTTCTGGCAATCGTATAACGAAAGTATGTAAGTTCTTTTCACTTAAACTCTGATATTCTAGGTCTAGCTACTCACTGATGAGACCTCAAAAAAAGATTGAAACCGGTCTGGGTAGTGACCTCTCCTCATAATGTAAAACAGTACTACATCTCCTAGGAGCTGTGTGTTTTTACATTAAGAGAAAATATCAAGAATAGTGAGGGCGCTTGCTCCACCTTTGCAACGAGTTGCCCTGGTGTGGCACTACCAAGTGGTCACTTACGCTTGGATCCACCGACAGTTCATCGGCATGAAACGTTCAGATCGTAGTTTTCGATCTTAGTTTCGCTTACTGGCTGAAAAACAATAAGGGATTTTTATCCACTTAACTTAATACAGGTCCCAGTACTGAGCCCTGTGGAACCCCACTTATAACCTTCTGCTTCCTTGATATTGCCCCACTATACACAACTCTCTGATACCTATCAGACAGCCCATCCTGAATCAATTTGACTAACCCAACATTTAATCCATGTGCTGCAACTTAAATATCAGCTTATCATGTGGCATCCTGTCAAATGCCTTTGCAAAATCCCAAAAAAATGTCAGTATATGCCTTTTCCCTCATCGACTGCTCTTGTAACTTTATTATAAAAGGCAATCATGTTACTAAAGCAAGAGCACCCCTTAACAAATCCATGCTGATTCTCACAGATAACACTACACTCATCTACCCAACACTGTATATAGTCCCTCACTAATTTCTCCAAGACTTTAACAACTACTGATGACACACAAACTAGCCTATAATTAGACACTTACAGTCTGCTACTGCTCTTGTGCAGCAGCACTATCTTACCTTCTCCATTCCTTGGGTACCTTTCCCGCAGCCAGGCTTTTATTGAAGAGCCAGGTCAACTGAGCAGTCAGTTCTTTAACACATTCTCTCAAAACCTGTGGTGAAATACCTTCCAGTCCCATAGCTTTACTGATATCCAGAATACTCAGTATTTGGAATATATTCTCCTCTTGCACCTCTAAACCTGCCCTATCCCTCTAGTATTAAAACCTTCTCCAGGATGAAATACTCCAATAAAGTACTCATTGAACAACTCCACTATGTTCTCTGCATCAGTCACTATTCCCTTTTTTATCCCGCAATGTCATTTTTCCACAATCATTTCTCCTCTTACTGGCCGCATAGCTAAAAAATTCCTTGCTATTTTCTTTGGATTGCCAATCTCTTCTCAAATTCCAGTTTTGCCTTTCTCACCATAATAGTCACTCTCTTGGCCTGCGTCTTATATTCTTCGTGTATCTGCCCTCCACTTCTCTCTCTCTTTATATCTCTTCCATAATCTCGTTTTCAACTATAGTTCCTGTTTGATATTGTTTGTCATCCACTTTACACCAAATTGTGTCCATTTCTTCACTCGTGGAATACAGCTTACTATTGCTGCTAGCAAATATTCCTTCACAATTTCCCAAGCACTAATGACATCCTGGCCTTTCAATTCGGAGCTACATGGAACTTCCCCTAGTTGATACCTAAGACTATTATAATCACATGCCTTATAATTCCACATATGTTCCCTTTTCTTTGATACACCTGCATGTCTATTCATCTTCCAAGTCAAAATCACATGGTCACTCTCTCCAACTGGTGGGAGAGATGTCATCTCACTTATTATCAGCTCTTCTGATGTTATGACCAAATCCAAAACTCTTGATCCTCTTATTCCCTCTATTACATGTTGCCTAAGGCATTGTCCCTCAAGAATTTTAGAAATTCCATCCCCTTATTACTACATGCATTTTCCTCTTCCCAGCTTATACTGTTGTAGTTAAAATCTCCCATAACAATCATTCTTCTTGCACTTGCCAAGTGCAACTGCCTAAACATCTCCTGCTCCCCACCCTCTGTGCTCCTTAGTTTGTAGCAATACCCCACTAAATATCCTGTCTTGGCCACTTCTACTTCACACCATATGCTTTCAAAACCATTAGTGTCACTGCCTTCTAAAGCCTCCACTCTTAGAGGTTATAAGCCAACTTATCATAGGCAGTACTCCACCACCACGCTTTCCTTTCCTATCCTGCTGAAAAATGCTGTATCCTGCTACTTCAATTCCAATTATTACATCATCCTCCATCAACCAAAGATTATTGGGATCTCTGATCCCAATAATCTTTGGCCAGGCTGATGCTATCAGCACTACCAATTCATCTCCTTTATTTCAGATACTCCTGGCATTAGTATAAAGCATTAAAATGTCACTGCTTCTATACCTATCATTATACCCTCTCGAACCAACTGGATTCAGTGTTACCTGATGCCCCCCCCCCCTCAAGCATTCCCACATAAAGAGGCCACCCCTGCTACCATCCACCCTGGGAATTCTAGTTTCCCCTGCATTGACACACTGACCTGTTCAGAAAACAGCAATCTCTCCAGATGCCTTCATCCTTCCTCATTCAAATGCAAGTGGTCTCTCACATGCAGTTCCCTTCTGTCCTCAAATGCCCTCCAAGCATCCACATATTCCAATCCTCTCTTCTGGCTATTATGCTATTCAGTATTACTGCTCTTCTGCTCAGCTCGTCACTATCATACCTGGGCAACACACACACACACACACACACACACACACACACACACACACACACACACACACACACACACACACACACACACACACACACACACACACACACACACACAATCTTTCCTCTCCACGTTTTCTTTTGCATAACCTCAAGCAAGAATCTCAGATCTCTCACTGCCCGATTTACATTGCCTCCTAAGTCATTCATGCCCATCATCATCATCCTTTCACCTCTCTTAATTGCCATAGACACACTTTCTATTGTCCCACCAGGCAAACACTCCTCTGGCATCCTATCTTGCACACCACAGATCATCGAGTTCTCCATACATCATACCTCTTACACTCTGTTCCTTGATTACTCACTCTCTCTCTCTCTCTCTCCTCTAACCCTTTCTCTCTGTGTTCCCCTACTTACCTGCTGTCCTGGCATCATTCTATCCCTGGTTCCAGCACTTCCTCACATTCTTCTCATTTCCTTTCTCTGAATGTTTCCATTTCCCCCCCCCCTCTTCCATCATTCTCATTCCTCTCTTCTACTGCTATTCTCTCCTAGCATTCCCATACCTCTCTCTCATTCCATCTCTCCTACTGTTTCTATTCTCTCCTTTTCTATCATTCCCAAAACTCTCTCACTCCTACTCTGATTCGCCTCGCATTCATCTCTTCCATTCTCCTAATCTCATCTTTCATACTTCTCATCTCGTTCACAAGACATTCCTCTTTCAGCTCATCTATCCCTCTCTACAAGTTAGTTCACTCTTACTCGCCATTCATTCTCCCAATCAAGACCATCTCCGAAAACTTCACAGTCGTTCAAGCCTTCCACATGTCTGACTCTTATTTTCTCATTCATATTTCACTTGTCATTCTGTCCTATCATGCTACTCATCTCCCAACATTCATTTCCCGGATGGGAAATGAATGTTGGGAGATGAGAGAGAAAATTGCTGATTGACAGGAAGCTAACAATAACATAACTGCGTTGATTATAGTGCCCTGAAAATCCCTTAAGGGATTTCTTAAGGAATATTTTAAGATGAATCCTAAAATATTTTAATGTACATCTATTCCATTATTCTAATTACTTTGTTTTATGTACCTATAACAAATCTAATTATAATAAATATGGATATTAAACTTATCTTTAAACATCTCAGGGACTCATACCTAGTGAGTATGGGAATGCCAGTCTAAAGGAACCTGATACTAAACCATACTTTCTTTCAAACAACAGAATGAAAAGGACCAACCTATCATCTGTAGGTTGGTCCCTACTCTTCTGACTTCTCTTTCTTTCCACTTCATTTTTTCCTTCATAAGATATTATAGTAATCAAGGGATGAATTATTCCTATACTTCTGAATTTAGTACACTAAGCACTGGGAGTCTGCCTTCTCCCTGAGTACTTGTCCCACCTTAACTATGGACACTAACTGGTTCTTGGGGCCCAATTACAGTACCATCCCCAATGATTAATTATGGTAGGTCAGAGATATATGGAGAATTTGCCATGTGATCTGACTGGTCCTCAGTGCTGTCCAGGGATATCTCAGTCAAGTGAGAAATTGATTACTGCGGAAACAAAAGAAGTTATAAAAGATATAAACAAAGTGGTACATAAAATTAGTACATGGAATGTGAGAGAATTGAATCAACCTGGAAAAGTAGAAAATGTGTATAGAGAAAGAGAACAACTGGACATTAAAATAATCAAATTTAAACAAGCAAATTTAAAAAACCATGGATGGCTGAAGAGATCCTCCCTGCTTCCAACAATCTCTGACAGACTGTCATGTCAGAAACATTAATCCCACTAGTTGCCAAGTCTCTAAGTCTACAGAAGACAATCTTGGATTCATTTTGGTTTTCCTAACTAGTAAACGATCTTGAGCACAGTTTTCCTTTTTTTGCCCATATTTTTCTAAAACCTCTTTAAAATTGAATTAACAGTACCCAAACCAACACCACACTCACTGGCAATTTGTGTTTTAGTCATGGATGTGTGCTGAGAAAGAGTACATATTCCTACATTACGAAAATTATGGATACAACTACCATGTTGGAGTAAAACTTTAGCTTAATATAAACCAAAATATACACTCAACGTTTTGACCTTCACGTTAAGGTCATCTTCTGGAGTATATGTGTATACGTAAACTATGGTATCTCACAAAATATACACTCAACATTTCGACCTTCACATTAAGGTCATCTTCTGGAGCATATGTATACTCCAGAAGATGGCCTTATTGTGAAGGTCGAAATGTCGAGTGTATATTTTGGTTTATATTAAACTAAAGTTTTACTCTAACATGGTAGTTGTATCCATAATTTTCGTAACGTATTCTGATCACCGTGCAAGCATGAAAGAAAGGAAGTGCATATTTCCGAATGCTTTCTTGGAGATGTATCCATTTTACAGCTACAAAAAATGAATAAAATATTACAAATGTCAACCTTCTTTACACTATTAATAAACATAAACGAAGCACTCAACCAAAATAGTGAACTAAAACCAAAATTATAGTGAACTGAAACAAAAACTTGATAAAATTAACTTGTTTGTTACCATACTTAAGAAGAGACTTATCTTTTCCTCACATATGTATCGACATATTGCAGACTCTTCTGCAAGTCATATACAAGTAAATTTCAACCGTCATCTATCAACTGATTTGCAGATACAATATTTTTTTAAATAATATTCATCATTTGCTGATATGTATCCTTTAATGTACCTGATACTATGATAGTACGATATAATTACCCATATGAAGCAGTATGATCATTCTCTGATAATTATGTTTATTTCATTATTAGTTTCCTCAACAATTTTCTTCTATATCATAATGCAGGGTGTCCACATTGGACCTCATTAATTTCAACATGTTACTACTACTTAAGCATATACAAATGAGAAGGAACACACACACACCAAGTGTAAAAAAATACTGCATGAAACATGCAAAGTCCCTGGAATGTTTGAACAACCCAAACCTTACATATTTCCACAGTTCAATTTTTTACAGTTCTTTGAAACTAGGGAGGTCCAATGTGGACACCTTGTACTATTTATTTGTCAGATCTCTAATGTCATATCTTATATTTGTCTTCGAGATACTTCTAATATCTTTATTTTTAATATGATTATGCTGCTGATACCATTTGTTCACTCTGCAAATTTTCTTCACGACTGTCATACTTGTCTCCAATCTTCAATCAACAGTTTTATTATGATTATGAAGTTCATCACAGCAGATGATAAATAACAGTGGAAATAGTATGCATCCTTATCTTACACCTGATTCAACATCAAACCATCTTCCCATACATTCTTCAATTATAACTGCTGACTTACAGCCAACATAACTGTCTTATTTTAAAGATTTCTCTTGGTCTATCATAGGCCTTTTCTAAATCTGCAAAATTTAAATATAGAGCCTTGTTACATTCCAATGATTTTTTATTTCTTTTCAAACAAAAATTTGGTCCTAATAATTATTAGAATGAATCCAGCTTGTCCTTTTGCAAATTTCTTTTTCACTTTTTTTTTTTTTAGCCTCTTCTCAATTATGTTTGAATAAATCTTATTAAGAACATTCAGTGGAGAATCAGTGGAGAAATTTCTTTTGGAATTCTTTTATTTCTTTACTTTTATTTCCCTTTTTAATACCACAAAAGTACTACTCCTGGAATTTGGCCTTCTGATCAGGGTAGACAGTAGAACTTTTATATCTCCACATTTGAGCAGTTCTGATGAAATGTCATCTACTTCAGATGCTTCTGAACATTTCAGATTTAGACAGCTTTTTCAACCCACAAAAATTAAATGCACTTATGATTATATTCCACCTAAATATTAGAGTGAGAGTGAGAAAGTGAAAATCATCAGTATTTTAGCTTGATATGATAAAAATGAATTAGGAAGAAGGGTTATGATGGCAAACAATTTGACGCATCGGCAGTGTAGAAGGAATGGATGCGAGTTTTTGGATATGTAGAGTGAGTCTGTATAAGAGGGACAGCCTACACCTGAATGCGTTTGATATCAGGAGTCTAGAAAAACTAATAATTGATATGAGACTTAACAAAGAGAGTCAGGGAAACTAAATTATAAAGGGAAGAATGGTGAGAATGCAAGTGTAAGAGCGACAATGTTATATAACTGTGTTAATGATGAGAATGGGCTTTGTCATGAAATGTTGAAGAGGAGAGAATGATTTCAATTTTGTGTTCATCTGGTTCGGACCCATTAAACATGTGCAAAGATGCCTACTCGTATAATGCACTAGAGAAGAATAGAGATCTGCAAGTTATCCAACTGTGTCATGCAGACTATAGACAAGAGTATACAAAAGAACATGCAGGTAGATTGTCTGCACATGAATGCTAGGAGTATCAGAAACAAAGGGGTAGAGTTTGTTGCCTTAGTCAATATTTGGGACCTCAGATTGTAGGCATTAGTGGGACTTGGCTATCAGACAAACATAAGGTATGACATTAGTGTAAAGGGTACAACAGTATTTTTTAGGAAGGATGGAGAGAATAGGAGGAGGGATGCATGCTGCTAATGACATTGAATGACTTGAATCCAGTTAGAGTTGAGACCTATGATTGTAGTATTTCACGAGGCAGTGAGCTTGAAGCCATCTGGTGTGAGGTGCAACCTAACAAGATCAATTACATAGTGGGATGTTGTTACAGGCCTGGTGGATCGGTTGCTAGTGATGAAGAAATGCATCACCATATAGAAAAGATGAGTGCGAAGAGAGTAATCATAATGGGAGACTAATTATCCAAATATTGATTGGGTAGCAGTAGAATCTTATGAAAAGAATGAAAATTCATTTACTGAGCTGTTTAAACAGACTAGCAGTATGGGCAAAGGTAAATCGCTGCCAGTTTAATGTGGCTAAGTGTAAGGTGATGAGAAGAGATTGAAAGCTGTGTACTACATTGATGGAACTCAACTGCAGGAAACTGATGAGGCCTGGGACTTGAGTGTGATTGTGGACATGGAGTTGAAGTTTAGAGGACATATTGCGAAGGTAACCAAAACAGCACGTTACATTATGTGGTCTGAAGAATATACTACGAAGTAGGGATAGAGAGGCCATTGTTTGGTTTTGTTCCCCTATATAAGGCTTTAATAAGGCCACAACTGGACCACTGAGCATAGATCAGGTCTCCAAGATTCTGTGGGGGATAATGAAATTGTGGAGAAGATCTAGATACAGAGGTAAGTGGCAAAAATTGTGATAGGTCTGTGGAATGCTCCCTATGAGAATAGACTGATCATCTGTAGGCTTCAAAAATTAGTTGATAAGTGAAAAAGATTAGACATGATAGAAGCATTAAGGCAAGTCTTTGAGAAATCTTGGGAATATGCTAAGAATGTCTGCACATGTTTGGTGGACTTGGAGAAGGCATATGACCGGGTTCTTTGGGATAAGCTTTGGCAAGTAGTACAGGAGTATGGAGTGGATGGCCAACTATTAGCTGCCATCAAGTCCCTGTAAGAATGCCCGGAGTTTTGT
Organism: Typopeltis vanoorti; assembly: GCF_054136105.1. Classification (NCBI taxonomy): domain Eukaryota; kingdom Metazoa; phylum Arthropoda; class Arachnida; order Uropygi; family Thelyphonidae; genus Typopeltis; species Typopeltis vanoorti. Next base: position 166,104,504 of record NC_143549.1, on the reverse strand, counting down.
GTCAGGGTAAACAGCAGAGTCTGAACCTTTCAGAGTCTCCGTTGCTCTCTGCAAAGGATGTGTTCTGATACCCCTCCTTTTCATAATATTTATAGACTGGATTGATAAGCACAGCCATACAGCAGCGAGTGTGTCAGAATTGGAAGATGAAGCATTGGACGGCTGCTTTTTGCAGATGAGTTTTGCTTAGCTCTTCCACAGATGACTTCCAGTGGACCCTGGATAGGTTTGTGCAGAAACCGGGATGAAGTTAAGTTTGGCCAAAAACATTTGTGGTCTCAAGACAATCATCCCAGTGCACTCTACATGTGAGTGGAGTCCCACTGAGGCAGGTGGAGGTTTAAATACCTTGGGACCATATTCACGAGTGATGGAAAGTGTGACGTAGAGCTAGATACTTGAATCGGCTCAGCAAGCGCAACATTGCAGGAGCTTGGTCGTTCGGTAGTATTGAAGCAGGAGTTAAGCCAGAAGGCAAAGTTGGCTGTCTTCAATACAGTTTATGTCCCCATCCTCACCTATGGTCATGAGAGCTGGGTAATAACCGAAAGAATGTGGACACGAATCCAAGAGACTGAAATGAAGTTCCTTCGAGAGGTTACGGGACTGACAAGACTCGACAGAGTCAGAAGCTCTGCAATTCGGGAAACACTCAATACTCAACCGCTGCTTCTCTGTGTTGAGAGATCACAGTTATGATGGTACAGGCATCTGGTCAGAATGCCACAAGAGAGGCTCCCCCAGCAGCCCTCTTTGCCAAGCCAGGGGGTGGGAGGTCAAGAACTCGCTGGATAGATTACATTCAAAACCTTGGGTGGACAAATCTGGGAGTCCCACCAGAACACCTGAGCTTGGTGATGGAGGATCACGACCATTGGAAGTCCCTCTTGCAGCTGCAGTCCCCACAACCCAATTAGGAAAGCTGGGCCTTGAAGATGGACGACAAAAGCATTTAAATTATTAAAGAGGTTTTATAGGACTGACACTGAAGGCTTTTTTTCATGGCAAGAAGGGAGAGAACAAGGGGTCATCAGTGGAAGTTGTGTAAGAGTGTGATTAGTAAAAGTATTATGACCAGATTTTCTGCTTGAAGGGTGATGAATGGGTAGAATGGGTTACCAGAGATGGTTGTGAGTGTCTCATCAGTGAATGAGTTTATGGAGAGGTATGATAGGTATTGTGTGAATGATGGATCTCCTGACTTTTTTTCATGGCAAGAAGGGAGAGAACAAGGGGTCATCAGTGGAAGTTGTGTAAGAGTGTGATTAGCAAGAGTATTAGGACCAGATTTTTTGCTTGGAGAGTGGTGAATGGGTAGAATGGGTTACCAGAGATGGTTGTGAGTGTCTCATCAGTGAATGAGTTTATGGAGAGGTATGATAGGTATTGTGTGAATGATGGATCTCCTGCAATGTATCTTCTCACTCCATGGAGATAAGTGTGTAATAATAATTTAGACACAAACCCAATCTGTTATTTATCACTGAACTTCAACTGACATCCTCAATTATGGCTTGATTATTATGATTACAGCTTGCCTAAACTTTCCCCCAGTACCCTCACTAATGCTTTCTGTAAGGGGAGAAAATGCAGTTTTGTGAGGTTTGAAATTCCATGCCAAGATTATAGGACCTGGACTATCCTTTGTATGATCTGCTTTGATTCAAGGCTTTCTTCTCATTTTGCTATCTTCATTTTCTGCCTTTATTTCTCTCTTTCTTTCTCTATTTCTGAAGTCAAACACATATGGTTTAATCACCCAAACAGTGATATAATCTTCCTAGGCAGCCCTACTCACAGACCAAAGTAGAATATAAGCAAAATTGTTTTCCCTCAATAATGATTTAACATAAATAGTTAATCTGTCTACTAGAATTCTAGATAATCCTCATCCATTCTCCAGACAACCTGGATCTCATCTTAACTAGCTCTCCCTCCAAATACACCACCATTTGCTTTCTTCTTAGCAATAAGGCACTTAATACACATCTGGCAGATCCCCTTAAGGACCAGCTCCTTCCTCTCTCATTTGTTGGTGTGTATAGAGGTGCCTCATTGCTGCAAGTTGGTCTACTCTGAACAGACTAGAAGATCAGCCACCATCTATCTGCATGAAAGAAAAGAACATAAAAAATATCAGTGGTGAATTCTCCATGCTTGCTATGCAAGCTCATTAATTGAGAAAGAAGCTATTTATTTGTTAATAAATGCATGCATTTATAAGCATTCCATTTAGGCTTTTATTTTTGTAGACAGAAGACATCTTAAACTTGTGCAGCAATAATTGAGCTTTGTGTTGTGTATCGAAGGCTGATGTTTGCTTGTCTAGTCAAAGCTACCTTGGCTTGCTCGGTTGTAGGAGCTTCCAAATCATCACAGCAGCACTGTGATTTCATGCACATGCATAGCCATTTCACATCGTCTCACTCTGTTGCTTAAACCACAGGCCATATGCAGTCAACGTAGCTCTAGCCAGTGAGCTTCAGCAGTCTTTACAAGTGTGCATGTTGCTTGGGAAAATTAAGTTACAACCAACTTTTTATGATGATGTTATCGACCAGTTCATAAAGAAGAACCGTAGGGTAGAATTTGTATTCAAGTAGCTAAATTGAAAAATATAGAATATCATTTGTAAAATAAATGTTGTATTTGTATGCTTAAATGTACATAAATTTCTAAATACATATATAGTTCTAAATGGTCAGTACAAGTAACCCTCGTATGACGCGGTACTTATACAATGCGGTCTACAAGTTTTAGTAACCCTTGTTCAATGCGGTTTTGACAAAAACACAGTCTACAAATTGTAGTAACTCTAACTTTTCATATATTTTTCACCATGCAACTTAAAAATCAAATTTTATCTTCGTTAAATTTGTGGCTGCCCGTACCGTGCAGGTAGTTATAAGTAGTGAATTTATATTAGGGGAAACACCCTTAAGCATGCATGTACATCAATTGTATACTGTATAAGTGTTTATTGTTGAAAATTATCTTTGTTTTCTGACAGAAAAGTGCATTAAAAATCATAAGTGTGTTATCTCAAGCTCAGCACTTTATTTTCTGGTGAGTTACATACATAATTAATATGTAATGCTTTTTTATGTAAAAAAATTATTTTTATAGTAATGGCCACAAATTGCATTGAAAGGGAAAAAATGAATATTGAAAAGAAAATTCGTCTCAAAGAAAAAAAATTAAAATCATGGATCGGTTGAACAATGGAGAAAAACCAGTTGTTGTAAGGACTTTGAATTTAAATGAATCAACAATTCAAACAATCAAACACAATGAACATAAAATCCGAGAAAGTGTTTATTGCTGGATCAACAGTAAGTGCAAAGCTCGTTGCTCGTGTACGCAATTTTCTAAGAGCAAAATGAAGAAATCTCTAATAATTTGGAAAAAAGATGCACTCAAAAGAAAATCCCTTTGGATGGAAATCTTATTAAACAAAAAACTCTCAAAGTTTATAAACATTTATAATGCAGACAGTTGTTCAATGCTGATGAATCCGGGTTATATTGGAAAAAAATGGCGAAATACACCTATATTTCGAAAAATGAAAGATCATCTCCTGGATTCAAAGCTTCCAAAGACAGAATTACTCTACTGTTTTGTAGTAATGCATCAGGTGATTACATGACAAAACTAATGTTTATTAACCGATCCTCAAATCCTCGTGCTCTGAAAGATTAAAATATGCACTTATTTTTATTTTGCCCGAAACATTAATGCATTACGTGCAATGAAGTTTAATTACAATTTGTAATTTTATAATTTTTTAAAATTGTATTTGTGTCATAGTTTATGTGTTTTCTTAACTTACATGAATTACCTCAATTAAATAAAAATATTTTTTTGTTGGATATGTCATTGTTGTTTGTATAGTATTTTAAAATAAAAAAAAAAAACGATTTCGGAACATAACCCTACTTTTTGTATGTGATCTGAGTCTCACATAACGCGATTTATATAACGCGGCATTTCTATGGAACCTAACATCCGCGTTATATAAGGGTTACCTGTAATTCATTATTCCAATAATCAGATTTCAATCACACCTCTCACTCCCTAAATGATGACAAGAGCAAGCGTAAATTTCAAGACCAGCATTCGATCCTGAAAAATACATCTGTAATCATGACTGTGATCAGTTAGGTCTAGCAGACCATACTTCACAGGAGCATGGTCAGTTTCTATGAAGAATCCAATGGGATAAAAACCACACATGTTACATCACAGCAAGTTTAGAAATGAAAGACATTAGAATCAACAGATATCCTCAAAAATCAACCTAATCTGAATAAATATGGATGCAATAAACTTTTCAAAATATTGGAAACAATTCTCCAAGACTTATTACAATTGAGGCCCCAGTAGGTGCCCTATCTAGTTAGAACTCTGGTTAATGTTTTGTCTACAAAGTTGCACCTAGTTTTGTGTTGTGTGTGTTACAATTTTATGCTGTACTCCCAAAAAAATGTCCCTGTGACTAATACAAAATAGTGGAAGAATTAAACATTAGTTTTAATTCTTTTCCAGTGCTGTTTTACTTTATTAAACTTCCAACATGAGTTCCATCCAATCCTAAAGCTTAACACATGGGAGGAATAGCAGCCATAAAATCTTTAAATTAAACTTAAGGTTCTTATCTAAATTTGCTGTTTTAATCCATTTTACTTTCTTAAAAAAATGGATAATATGTAAGCTTATAAAAATATAAATTGGATAACTATAATTTTATCTCTGATGACTTCATTACTAGAGAAATGTTGGAGAGGTAAAAAAAAAAGTTGCTATTTCCCACACTTAGAAATTATTATGCTCAATATCCTTTTCTCTAAAACAAACTGCAGTGTTGTCAACTGGATAATCAAGAGATAAATTTATAGAATTAATATTTAAATTAAGGGGATATAAAATCCCACATTGTTTCAAAACCGAATAAGAAACTCAAAGATTAGAATCAGAGAGTTTCATGCCGAATATAGTAAACTATAAAGTATCGGCGATCACTAGCGTGAGCTAATGCAAGTGACCCTAGTACGTAGTACAATACCGGACAACTCGTTGCAAAGGTGGGGAAAGTTCAGATCGCTATTCTTAGGTATTTTCCATAATGTAAAAACACATTTCCTAGGAAATGTATGCTGTTATTACATTATGGTGGGAGGTCACTACCCAGACCGGTTTCAGCCTTTTTTGAGGCTTCATCAGTGAGTAGGTAGACCAAATTAATACCAAAGTGTATAGCAGAAAGAACTTATATACTCTGCTATACGAGTTTCCAAACAGGTGCAACCATTAAGTTACTTAAATATAAAGAGCTAATAAGCTTCATTTTGGCAATATAAACAATTTTTAAATTAAGGGGATATAAAATCCCACATTGTTTCAAAACCAAATACAGTAAACTATAAAGTATCCTCGATTACTAGCGTGAGCTAATGCAAGTGACCCTAGTACGTAGTACAATACCGGACAACTCATTGCAAAGGTGGGGAAAGTTCAGATCGCTATTCATAGGTATTTTCCATAATGTAAAAACACATTTCCTAGATAAAGTATGCTGTTATTACATTATGGTGGGACGTCACTACCCAGATCGGTTTCAGCCTTTTTTGAGGCTTCATCAGTGAGTAGGTAGACCAAATTAATACCAAAGTGTATAGCGGAAAGAACTTATATACTCTGCTATATGAGTTTCCAAACAGGTGCAACCATTAAGTTACTTAAATATAAAGAACTAATAAGCTTCATTTCGGCGATATAAACAATATTTAAATTAAGGGGATATAAAATCCCACATTGTTTCAAAACCGAATAAGAAACTCAAAGATTGGAATCAGAGAGTTTCATGCCAAATATAGTAAACTATAAAGTATCGGCGATCACTAGCATGAGCTAATGCAAGTGACCTTAGTACATAGTACAATATTGGACAACTCGTTGCAAAGGTGGGGAAAGTTCAGATCGCTATTCTTAGGTATTTTCCATAATGTAAAAACACATTTCCTAGGAAATGTATGCTGTTATTAACATTGTCTGGTACTGTACTACGTACTAGGGTCACTTGCATTAGCTCACGCAAGTGATCGCCGATACTTTATAGTTTACTATATTCGGCATGAAACTCTCTGATTGCAATCTTTGAGTTTCTTATTCGGTTTTGAAACAATGTGGGATTTTATATCCCCTTAATTTAAATATTGTTTATATCGCCGAAATGAAGCTTATTAGTTCTTTATATTTAAGTAACTTAATGGTTGCACCTGTTTGGAAACTCATATAGCAGAGTATATAAGTTCTTTCCGCTATACATTTTGGTATTAATTTGGTCTACCTACTCACTGATGAAGCCTCAAAAAAGGCTGAAACCGATCTGGGTAGTGACGTCCCACCATAATGTAATAACAGCATACTTTATCTAGGAAATGTGTTTTTACATTATGGAAAATACCTATGAATATCGATCTGAACTTTCCCCACCTTTGCAATGAGTTGTCCGGTATTGTACTACATACTAGGGTCACTTGCATTAGCTCACGCTAGTGATCGCCGATACTTTATAGAATTAATGTTTGTTTTGAAATCATGCATATGTGAATAAAAAGAAAATACTTACCATTATTACTGTATCAAAACATACAGGACAAATTATCCCTTCTTTACTTTTTTTTGAATTATCATCAGCAACCATGCTACTATAATAAACATTTAAAAAAAAAGTGTCATCAAACTGCACATTTTAATATACATGATACATGTTACTTAAATAACTCTGAGTGTAGTTTGAAAAGTTCTACTGTATACTCCTGTTGCTAAACCAAATATTATGTAATAAAATATATTCACAGGCCTTCAAATACAGTCTATTTCTACCTTACTGCTTCTCATCATTTGGTTAAGTATTATATTTCTGTCAAACCCATTATCAAACCACCATCAAACTCCATTGTTGGTGTGGATTGATAAATCAGGTAACATCAGCAGACACTTAAATGGTAACGAAGTGGTTCATTTCCCATGGCATGGTTTTTTTTTTCAAGTTAGGAAACAGATCAGTGTGGAGGACTGATGTCAGGACTTCAGATGGCTAAGGAAGCATTTGCCACCCATACTTTTCTATAAGAAATCTTGCAGAAATGCTTCATATTTTAAAAAGACATTGACTTTTTTTCATCTCATTTTGCACTGACATACTTCTTCCAGCAGACTGCTAACCATAAGTCAGAGGCATAGCTAGGGAGAGACAGGGGGGGGGGGGCAGCACTTTGAACCTTTTTGAACTTTTGCAGTTAATTCTAAAATACAGTCTCGAGAACTCATTTCCAAATATTGTAATACTACTGCTAATTTTTCTCACAATTGCTGTAGGTGTTGCTAGTTGTGAGAGGAGTTTTTCTAAATAAAATGGATTAAGAAGTACCTACATTATTATGAAATAGACTTCGCCAATATCATCGACGATTTTGCTAACAGAAAAGCAAGAAAAATAACATTCTGGAATGTTGAAATTAAAGTTTTACTTCAAAAATAAACATAGTGTTTTAATTTATTTCCTTATACGTCGTTTTGACTTTTTTATTACTATTATTACGGGCAACTCCAGGGAGTCATTAGACTCATCGAGGGAGGCCCCAAATCATATTCATCACAACTATTTGACATTCATACAGTACCTATCATACCTCGCCTTAAACTCATTCACTGTCACAGCATCCACCACAGACTCAGGGAGCGCATTCCACTCATTCACTACTCTAAAAGTAAAGAACCCAGCTCTAACAACTTTACTAACCACACTTTTGCCCAGTTTCCATGGATGTCCCCTAGTCCTCCCACAACCAGCCCTGTTCTCAAAAATATCTTCTGAATTAATTTTATAGAAACCCTTCAGTAATTTGAATGTCTCAATCATATCTCCCCTCCTCCGCCTATCAACCAATTTTTGCAACCCACAAATCCTCAACCTGTTCTCATACGGTTCATTCCACAGACCTGCTATCATCTTGGTCACTCGCCTCTGGATCCTCTCCACCTCCTCCCCATCAAGAAGAAACCTAGGTGACCAAATCTGAGCACAGTAGTCTAGATGGGGTCTTATCAAGGCTCGATACAGAGGAACAATAACCTGCTTGTCAACGTATTCTTCAGCAACCAAGTGATTTGATGAGCTGATTTGGCCACTTTTGCAATGTGTCCCCTAAATTTCAATTCCTTATCTACCAACACTCCTAAATCTCGTGCCTCATCAATTTCCTGGAGCACGGTTCCACCAATGCAGTAAACTGCCTCCAATCTTTTCACCCCAAAATGCAAAACCTTACATTTTGCCACATTAAACTGACATCCATTCTCCTTAGCCCAGACCTCCAATCTATCCAAATCATCCTGCAAAAATTTGACGTCATCTGCATTCACTATTGCCCTACCCAACTTCGCATCATCCGCAAACAAATGAACTGTTCCTCTCAGATCCTTTCCTATATCATTTATGAACCAATTAAACAGCAGTGGTCCAAGAACAGATCCTTGTGGCACACCACTAGTCACAGGCCGTCTTGTGGACTCTACTCCTGAGTAAACCACTCTCTGATATCTCTCCGTCAACCACCCTCCTATCCATCTCACCAACCCTATGTCCATCCCCATATGCCCCAATTTACTGATTAGAATTCCATGTGGTATCCTGTCAAAGGCCTTGGCAAGGTCCAGTAGAATCACCGTAAACCCATTACCCTTATCCAGTTCAGCCGTCACTGTGTTATAATATGTGAGCAAGTTACTGAGGCATGACCTACCCTTCACAAAACCATGCTGTCCCCGATACAGTATCCCATTTTCTTCTATCCAATCTTGTATTTTCCTCTTGACTATTTTCTCTAAGACCTTGATAATGACTTTTCTTCAGTCTATCCCTGTTCTGCATTTATTACATACCTGTTAGCTGTGTTAGTATGTATGTATTCTGAATTCTAAAATTTGTTTCGGTCTTTCGCATTCAATGCCTTTTAACTGTATTCTATCAAATGCTTTAGTAAAATAAGCAAAACACAAAACTATATGAAACTAGAGGTATTTGATATTTGAAATGCATTTCTTTCACTTTTTGTAGTTTTTTTGGTGTGTATTGAGAGGGGCAGCAAATTCGGGGACCGCTCCGGGCAGAAAAATCTCTAGCTATACCATTGCTATAAGTATCTATGTGTTATCTGCAGTTGTCAAAGACTTGCCACTTATTGAATTGTTTTTAATTTATTTAATTCAATTATATCACCAGCATAACCAATTATTCTTAATTTTCCATTTTTAATTTGCATTCTACATGTTTCCACTTTGTTTACTTTAATTTTCTTCAGTCTATCCCTGTTCTGCATTTATTACATACCTGTTAGCTGTGTTAGTATGTATGTATTCTGAATTCTAAAATTTGTTTTGGTCTTTCGCATTCAATGCCTTTTAACTGTATTCTATCAAATGCTTTAGTAAAATAAACAAAACACAAAACTATATGTAACTAGAGGTATTTGATATTTGAAATGCATTTTCTTTCACTAAACGTTTTACCTCTTTGTTATACCATGATTAATTAACTCTTTGACAATTAGGTTCCACTTACCCCAAGTTTTTTTTTTTTTTTTGCCGAATTTCAAGACTACTTGACTAACAAGGTATAAAAAATATTTATTTACAAAATATTTTATTTACAATTATTTATTTTTGTAAATAAATATTTACAATTTATTTACAATTTACAATCATTGACAGTTTTTTACAAAAACTGTCAATGATTTACTAAAAAGAATATTAACTAATAAATGATTTTTATACATACAAAAATAACTATAATAACCTACATACATACAGTGATATTTCTTTGGAAGTTTTGCTTTGCAGAAGAGAGTATATATTCTGGAAAGTGCTTTCCTGTTAGTTTGATTGGGCTCCCTCCTTTAGCTGGTCTTCCATCTTTCTTGTTAGCCCTTGGGGTGTGTGGTAGGTTTCAATGATTTTGTCCAGCCTAAAAGCTATATGATCAAGCTTACCACCTAACTTTCTGTGTAGTATAAAAGCATTGTACACAGAGATATGTAAAAGGTGTTCGAATATTTTTACGTAATCTCCCTGTTTGTTCCAGGTAGCAGGATAATATTAAAGCATTTGGTCTAAGTGATCAACACCATGTTGTTGTACTAATACCACAGCTGGGTTTTTTCATAGTTCCTTTCCTTGTCTCTACATCCTCCATTTAGTTCCCATGGATCGTGCTCAGCATAGTGACATCTTTCTTGTCTTTCCATTTCAAGCAAACGATCTTCCCATGCTGAAAGACACGAATTTCTCCTTTCTTCAACTTCTTCAATTTGAATTCTTCAGGTATTTCTTTTTGGGTTGTCTTAGCAGTCCCATAAACATCAGTTTTCTTGGTAACTAAGTAGTTTGCAAGCTCGGGTAATGAAATAAGATATTGAAATAATTATCTAAGGTAATGCAGTACCTTAGTTTATTCAGCTGAGAAGATGACATGGTAACAACAATTCGTGTACCAAAAGAAACATCACGCAGTAAACTGGATACCTGAGTTCCTTTACCTCTACAAATTTATTAGGTCGTATATGTAGCCGCTAGATGATTCCAAAGTTCAAATCATTTCAAACCAAAATGAGAGTGTCAGTGGCATGTGCTTTTTCCAACCAAGTTGACCCTTGTATAAAATAAGGATTTCCTCTTGTGAAAAAAAAAAGCTTATTTTTTTAAGTTCTGGATTAGGATAATCAGAATCGCTATCAGCAAAGTGTAAAAATTTAATTATCAGGAATATTTACATTCAGACATCGCTTCTGAAATAAATGGTATCTCAATCACTCTCCTCTTTTTTTTTTTTTTTTTTAGTCCAATACCATTTCATTTCTGAACTATGCCTTGAAGCAATAATAATGCTTCAAGAAAAACTTTTGGGGTTTGTAGCAGCAATAAAGTGCATAGCTTTCTTGTTTGTTTCCTCAACTAAAATGTTCATTATATCTTTGTCAAAATATAATTCAAATAGTTCCAATGAGCAATTAGTTACGGAGTTATCTTGAGAAATACCAGGTGTTCCTGTAAAAGAAAAGCAAAGATAACTCCTAGCTTGGAACAAACCACATCACTATCAGAACTCTCCAATGAGATATCGACATTGCTGTAATCACTTATATCTAAAGAGAATTCTCAACATATTCTTCATTTGATTCGCTATCAAAATCTCTTGCAAATAATGCAGCAGACATCTTGCGCCTCTGCAAACCCAATGTTGAAGCCATTTTTTTTACACCACTTGAGTACTTACTTTCGGTTCTAGAAAAGTACACAAATTTCTTTTCTCACAGTGAATAATTGTCCTTTATGTGTAAGCACAAAAACTAAATCATAAATATGTCTAGTTCAGTTATAACGAATGCAAAATTAAAACATTTATGGAAATGTACTCAAAGTGTTAGTAACACTATCAACAAATTACAGAAACATGTTCACTGCGTTAGTAATGATAAAGAAACGATGCAAATGAACGTGCACAGTGCTCATGTAACGGTCAAAGGGTTAATTAGCATATGATGCTAATTAACCCTGATACAGAGGCTGGGTCCCAGCCTCTGTATTTCATATGCCACCATCATATGAAACCAACCTGAAGCTGTTGGTTATAATGTATTTTTGTCTGTCAACTGTTGCTTTTTCCTGGCTGGTTTGCCTATTCTGAGGGACAAAAAACCCAACTTTTTAGGAGAAAAAGTTTTCTATTTCTGTATGAGACTGGCTAACCCATCTTTAGTCGAAAGAGACTAGATAAAGGTTCCTCATGTCATGGCTAGAATCGAACCCAAGTCTTTCCAAACAAAGGGCTTCATCTAACCCTTTGTTTGTCAGTGAAACCTTTCTAAATTTGATATAATTTTTAACCTAATTTACTCTAGAAAATAAACAATATTCTTCCTGGTGATAACTTTCTTGTACCATTTAAAACAATAATCTGGAATATTATTATCATTATTTATTATTATACAGGTATCTTCATGGAGTCAGAAGACTCATTGTACAAAACCAATTATTTATGCATAATCATCAATTTTGATATGTACCCTGAAGGGATGTTCAGGTTACTATGACAGTACTATCTTACATTAAGAGTGAACCCTCTCTAAATTTGATATGATTTTTAACCTAATTTACTCTATATAATCTGGAATTATTCATACACCAACCATTATTCACATAATACCCATCTTACCTCTCCTTGAACTCATTCACTGACAAAGCACTCACAACCATCTCTGGTAACACACTCCATCCATTCATGACTCTTTAAGCAAAAGGTTAAAGCCTAGTTACTGGCTAAACACACTTTTATACAATTTTGAGAGGGGTGATCCCCTTGTTCTCTCTCTCTCTTCCTGTCATGTACTGAAAAGTCTTCATTATCAATCCTATAAAATCCCTTTAACAGTTTATATGCTTCTATCATCCACTCATTTTCACCTGTCAGCTAGTTTTTTAAGCCACAAACATTCAATCTATTCTCACAGGAGATAGGCCTGACACAATCTTCACTCGTTTCTAGATCCTTTCCACCACTTCTTCATCCCTGCAATATCCAGATTTGGTCTTATTAAAGCCTTATAAAGAGAAATAATTTACCTCCCTATGCCTACTTTTGTGTTCTTCAACCACCACATAATCTGATGTGCTGTTTTGGCCACCATGCAATAAACTTCAAACTTCCTGTCCACAATCATTCCCAAATCCCTGCCCTTATAAATTTCCTGCAGTTCCATCAATATATGGACAGGAGGAAGAGAGGAGATATGATAGAGACCGACAAGTTGGCAAGGGGTTGTAATAGGATCAATGCTGGAGAAGTTCTACAGAAAATAGTGGGAGATCAGGGAAGAACCAGAGGTCATCCCCGGAAACTGTATAAAGAGGGTGTGAGTAAGGGAGTGAGAGGCAGGTTTTTTTCGTGCAGAGTTGTAAATGATTGGAATGCCTTGCCTGAGAGTGCGGTGTCTGCAAGGCGTTTGAGTGTGTTTAAGACTCGGTATGATGAGCTGTGTGTGTGATAAAAGGACCTCCCAGATGAGTCTTTGAACTCCATGAGGTCTTGGGGTAATAATAATAACATATTACACAGCTTGTGATCTCTTCTTCCATGCATCACCTTACACTTGAATATGTTAAAATGGCACCTATTCACCTTTGCCCATACTGCCAGTCACTCTTCTCAGCTTTACATCATCATCAGCAAACAATTCAATATTTCCTCTCAAATCGTTTCTTACATCACCAATGCACAAATTAAGCATAAGACCAAGTATTCAGCCCAGTGGTACACACTAGTCACCTACCTTTTCCCTTCATCAGCCACCCTCTAATCCAAATCACCTTCTTCTTCATCCCTTATTCGCTCCAATTTATGCAACTCAGTTCCATGTGGAATCCTGTCAAATGCTTCTGCAAAGTCTAGCAGTATCACTGAGTAGCCAATTCCTTTATCCAACTGTACTGTAAAAAGTAAGCAAATTATTAAGTGAAGACCTACCCTTCACAAAACCATGTTGCCTTATAAAGTATCACATTCCTGGCCACCCAAGTCCTGAATTTTGTCTTATCAACTTCTTCAATATCTTCACAACCACTCCAGAATTAGAGGAGTGGTCTATAATTTGCTACTTCTATCTTCTACTCCATAGTCACATTCCTAGAACTGAGGCTTAATGAACGGCTAGTTAGAAGTATGCTAATTCCCTTGCACATTTTCATAATACATGGGCTGATAAGCCATCAAACCACACAGCTGTATTTGCATTTGGTTTTGCAATACCCTAAGCACCTTCCATTCACCAACCTCTAATCTCCCATTAGTCAGTGACATCTGGTGCTGTCATATCACCACCTGGATGGTACACCTTACAGCAAAATGATCACTCAGTAACTGAACTTTTTCTTGTTGGTTTGCTTCTGTTACCTCCTTACCATTAGCATTTTGAACTCATTCTTCCTTTTACTTGTGACATGGTGAAAGACATAAAATTTCTTTTGGCCTCATCAGTTAGTTCTCTCTTAAAATTACCTTTGGCTTTCCTCACCATACAAAGTCACACCACTTGCCTGTATCTTGCACCGGTCATGGGCATGCTGATTGCCTTTTTATTTTTCTGCAACTCCTGCTTAATGATGCTATTCATCCATCTAACTCCTACCCGATTTATCCTCCTGACTTTGGGTCTCTTGACTAACTCCTTTGCAATGCCAACCTCTCTCCCCTCTAAATTCATATACCATGCACTGCAGCAACCTGACCTCTCAGCTTATCATAATCACCTGCTTTATACTTCCACATATACATTTTTTTAACAAAAAATTTTGCATGTACAATATGTTTCTTCAATTCACATGAAAACACAAGGAAATAAGTAAATTATATTTATTTAAATAAATATTATTTCCTTATTGCCTTGTATTTTCATGTGAATTGAACAAACTTTATGGCACAAGTATCTCTCAAAGAACTTCTGCATGTATGGCACTCTCCCAGGTCAAGACCAAATATCACTTCCGCAAGAACAAAAATTAATTTTATGTCTTTTTATAAAGACAAAATTATTTTTGTTCTAGGTGTTTATCAGAACTTTCCAGGCTCCCCCCCTTCCTCATATTTCAGCCAAATAGCCTCAAATTAACTGTCCTCTCCATCTTCCTAAGTACTTCTACACTTTTGGCTTCAATTCTTCTGCTAACATTAACAAAACCATTACTCCCATTTTGTTCTTTCTGAAAATACTATATCCCTTGCATTCTCTCCCTATAATCATCATCAATCAACTAAGTCTCACTAATACGTAACCTCTGGCCAAGTTGAGCTAACTAATGCCAAAAACTTCTTCTGTTCAAGGATTAGGCATTTGCCTGTTCTGGCTTCATCAACCCCCCTCCTGTCTATACCTATCCACTACTTTTGGTAGCCAATATCTTTCCATCCTAAATAGATGTTCTTTCCATTTCTCTCTAACCAGAAACTTCTCTCCCTTATTCTGATTACTTCTAGCAATTAGTACACATGAACTGCAACATTCCCTTCATTCCACAACCTCCCTTACATCTTGTGTTGATTATCCCACTAAGTTAAGAAACTATACTCCTTTTCAGGTTATCTTGGAAATAGCGGAATAGACTACATTTCTGGCTTTTCTTACCATTCGTACTATAGGCTTATGCTGCACAAAATAGTTCCTTACATTTTTTGTTTTCACATAATGTGGTACTTTGTATATAATTATTTTACTACCTCCTTACTTGCCAATGCTAGAATTATATGTTTCATACCATTAAATTGTTACAGAGAACTTATTGTTGGAAAATGCAATTATCTATCACATGATCTGCCATGTTCAGGGTAAAATCGGCGGCCACCATGTGATAGATAATTGCATTTTCCAAAAATAAGTAACTGTAACAATTTAATGGTATGAAACGTATAATTCTAGCACTGGCAAGAATTTGGGAAGAGGGAAAAAGTCTGCAGGAGCCAAATCTTGCATATGGGGAGTGGGAGGGGGGGGGATGTTTAATCACACAGATTGACTTCGAAGCCAGAAACTGCTTCACAGGCTGTGCACAGGTGCATTGTTGGGCAACAGAAACCAACTGTTGTTGTCGTTGTGGAACAGTTCTTTCCTGACATGTCACATATGGGCTTACAGATAATGCAATACTGACCGTTCACTGAAGTGCCCTCAAGAACAAATTCACAGTGTTAATTCCATTCCTGTGTGTCAATGACCATTCCTTGACATTATCTTTACATGTGATTTTTGCAACCTGACTTTCTTCTATCAGGGAGAAGATGTTCCACGCCATCCATGACCTGGCATTTCGTTTCTGGATCAAACTGAAAACACCAACTTTCATCACCAGTGACAATTCTTTGTAACACATCATGATCTTGATCAACTGCATGGATGAAATTTTGACAACCTGCAACCTGGTGCTCTCTGTTCATGTGTCAATGTGTGCAGCACAAACCTCGAACAAATCTTCCTCTTATGCAAATCTCTTTCTAACATTAATTAGGCCGTTTCCTTATCGACACCAAGCTGTACAGCAGGTAGCCTAGTGGTTATCATTATCTGCCTGTCATGGATAACAATTTCCCTAGCTTTCACCACATTTTCATTTGTCCATGCAGAAACTGGCTGTCCACAGCATGGTTCATCCTCCAGGGGACCCCGTCCTTTTAACATTGAAAACCAGCAATAACACCTATTGCTGGTTTTCAATGTTACAATGACTGTCTGCATGGCTCAGACAGTCATTGCCATAATTTTTTTTAGGTCTTGATACACTTCTGTAGTATTTTTTCCTAATTTATAGTAAAATTTTATCACAGCTCTTTGCTCCATGATGCAACTTCTGACACACTCCACTCACTCACACACACTCTCTTATTTCAACAGTTGCCAACACAAAAACTGCTGTGTCACCTGACTCGAGAGTTGCCTCCTGCAATTACAACAACTCTAGCAGTCAAAACTATAAATACATTAGTTAATTTTATTCAAAGGGACTGTTCTGTAAAAAATCAATCTAATTACTTAACGGACATACTGCATATGTAGGAAATATTCAGATCTTATTGAGGATCAGATTTATTTTCTTGGACTGCTTTAAGCTTCTAGTCTTTCCTAGCAAAAACACATGTATACAGCTTCCTCAGTCTCCAAAAAACTTGGTATCCTCTTTTGTTTGACACATTACTTCTCACCTATACAATTTCTAATGTTATACAAATCCAAATCTTTGTCCCAACTTAGAATACTGTTTTTGCATTTGGAATGCTTGAACAAAAAACCTGACTCAGAATTATTCTTTTTATCTAGACAAGGACAATCTGATTAAGAGATGATTCTTCCCCCTCTCAAATTTCCTTCAATCATTTTCTTATCGAAGCTTTATGACTTTTACACAGGTGTTTTCAAAGGCACTCCTCCACAGAACAACTATCATTATTATTATTATTTCGGGCGACTCCAGGAGTCCTTAGACTCATCGAGGGAGGCCCTAAACATCATGTCCACACAACTATGCAATTACATTCTCACAGTATCTATCATACCCTGTCTTGAACTCGTTCACCATCATAGCACCCACAACAGACTCTGGCAGCTTATTCCACTCATTTACCACTCTAAAAGTAAAGAACCCAGCTCTAACACCCCTGCTAACCACACTCTTGCCCAGCTTCCATAGCTGTCCCCTAGTTCTCCCACCACCAGTCCTGATCTCAAAAATATCCTCTGAATTAATCCTATAGAATCCCTTTAGCAATTTGAATGTCTTAATCATATCTCCCCTCCTCTGCCTATCAACTAGTTTCTGCAACCCACAAATCTTCAACCTGTTCTCATATGGTTCATTCCATAGACCTGTTATCATCTTAGTCACTCGCCTCTGGATCCTCTCCACTTCCTCCCCATCATTCCTTCACTTTCCTCTAAATAAGTAAAAGCATGAGCAACTGCTAGTCATCATCAATACAAAATTCAGCTTTCAACTTAGTGAGCCAACTTCTCATCCTCCTCTTCGATTTAATCTGCCTGTTTATTAAAAGAGCCTCTGGGCAACTACTTCATCTGTTCAACCAATGATCTCTTTTGATCATCTGCTTACACATGACACTCTTGTGTTAAAAGGTGTTGCAAAAAACCTTTTGTGTTATTTTTGCATTAGATGCAAACAGACACACACTACCAATAATTGCCTGGATGTTATTTGGATGTTAAGTGTTATTTGAAGTTATGGAATATTCCAGGTTTGTTAATAACATAAAAACCAGTATACAGATAGTAGGAAGTAGTATTTCATTGTAGCAGTTAAATACAGGTGGTATGGCAACATGACACGAACCCAGTGATTTCAAGAGAGGTGTCAATGTATCACATTGGTGGCATGTCCATATGAGCCATTGCCACTCAAATGGAGCATCAACAATCAACAGCTGGTGATGTGATCCACAAATGGAGACGTTCTGGCATCACTAGTGCAGGAAAACACCCACAGTGGCTGCCAAAAATGACTGACAGGGACAGGAGGGTGTTAAAATGGGTAGTATGCAATAACCAGCTACAATCAGCACAGACCATCCGTGATGAGTTCCAGAGTATCAGTAACACCATGGTGAGCACTAATACTGTACGAAAAGAACTCCATTCAGTGGGTTTCCATGGAAGAGCAGCGGCACACAAGCCGAACATCACGACAATGAACACGACTGCTTATCTGGCTGTCGTGTTCATCGACTGCTGCAAAGAGCATGTGAACTCGACAGTTGACCAATGGAAAATGGCAGTCTGGAGTGATGAATCAAAGTTCACCTGTTTCCATTCTGATGGCACGGTGCGAGTGTGGAGGCAGCCTGGTGAACGTTTGTTACCACAGCATGTTGTACCCACAACATGCTGTGGTAACAGTTCAGATTTGTTTCACAAACAAATCTGAACTATGCTAAACTGTGTAGAATGTTATTTTCTCTATCTTTAGATTACTTCCAGAATAATCTGGAACAATGAATGACTTGCATGCTAATGCAAGTTACTAGGATAAGCAACTGGAATGCCAATTTATTTTAGTTCAAATATGCAAAATTTCAATTCTAATTACAAAAGAAATGAAGTGGCTTCTGTTATTACTCGAAAAGTTTTGTACTTACTTAAGTGAATTTGTTTTTTCAGGATCAGGACGCTCTTTTTTGCCTGTAGTAACTTTGCACATGCTTTTTGGCCTTTTTGTGGAAGTTGATGCCTTTGATTGTGAAGATGATCTGGTTAAACTTCTTGAACGACAGGCAAGTTTTATTTTTCGCTGTAAAATATATTTAGCTATTCATTCTATAAGTAATAATTATGAAGGGATATGGAATTCCACACAGAGGCATATTAATTTGCTAAACAATGTAGATCTACTGTCTAACAAAATGCTAACAATTGAAAATTGAAACTCTTCAAATTAACACATTAGTTATTACACAATCTGTCTTGAAGCATACTGTAAAATTACTATTTCATACTTTGTAAAGGTGGGATTTTTTTTTCTTTTTTAGTTTTAATGTAATTTCTGCATTCCTAATATACATTGTGTTCTAAGGTTGTGGTTTAAGGATTAGATAATCCAAAAACCATAATCCAAAAATGCTAGACAGACCACAAATGGATCTTTTTTAACCCATTTCAGGCTTTCAATAAGCAGGGTGGAATCTTAAAAAAAAAATCAGTTTTTTTTCTTTTTTAATCAGATCAATGCATGAAGTTGCAAAGCCTATAGCACAATTGTGTAATGTGCAAGCAATAGAGTAAGAGGAAAGAAGGAAATTGGTAATGGAACAGCTAAAGTCTGTAATTTATGGGAAAGATAGAGTAAGAGAGGCTGTTCCAAAAAAACAGCAGATGGAACGAAAGAGTAGGAAGCTGGTTCGGTAAGTTTGAAGCTGGACAGTAATTCAATATTTACCAGCAATTGCTTGTCTTCTTACTATTTTGGAAGATAGTGGATGAATGATGGCAGCCATTTCAAAAACATCTGCAGAAGACATAAGGCAGAAACAGAATGTGTATAAGACTGACTGCAGCGAATCTGTGAGGGAGAGATCATCAGTTAATCAGTCTGTTCCTTCTGAAATACTATCAAGCAATCTTAGAGAAGTGTTCTAAGTGCACACCTCAATGTACAAGCAGTATTCCAAGGTTGGGCAAAGTTGAGATTTATATTGTTAGTAGTTCTATAAATGAAAAGTAGTGTTTTGAGTGGAAAAGTAAACCAAGTTCCTTTGAAGGTGAATAAGCTATGGCTGAGATGTATGTGTGGAGAGATAAGGGAAATCTGATCCTATCTGGACCATCTCTGTATTATCAACAGTAAGGGAAACTGAAGTGAGATATTACTCGTAAAAGATGAGACAGTACTGTTTGAAAGTACTGGACCTCTCAAGGTTGAAGGAAGTAACAAAAGTATCTTCAAAATTCAGAAAACTCAAGGTAACTTAGAGAATTGTTACTCAAGATGAAAACTCACACAAGAGCGTACAGAAATAATGACTCGATTTTTTGGGAGGTCTTACAACACTGATGTACTCTCAAAACAGATCTAGATTTTGCAACAGAAAGTATTAAACATATTGAAAACCCAAGAAAATTCTAATGAAATAGTACTGTAAAAATTCAATGTAGATTGAAAATGCCAGAAAGCTTTACATCAATTTTTACAGAGGTTAAGTCCTGTAAGATTGTTACAAAAATAACCTGTATGTCTGTATATAGTTAAAACTAAATGTTAATGTAAATAATCCTTATTATTAGTGCTTGGGAAATTGTGAAGGAATATTTGTTAGCAGCAATGGTAAGCTGTATACCACGAGTGAAGAAGAGGACACAATTTGGAGTAAAGTGGATGACAAACAATATTAAACAGGAGCTATATGCAAAAAAGAGGCTATGGAAGAGATATAAGGAGACAGGGGAAGAGAAGATGCATGAAGAATATGACACAGGCCAGAAGAGTGACTAGTATGGCAAGGAAGGCGAAACTGGAATATGAGAAAAGATTGGCCCTTAGATCCAAGGAAAATCCTAGGGAATTTTTTAGCTATGTGGCCAGTAGCAGAAGAAATGACTGTGGAAGAATGACATTGAGGGATAAAAATGGGAATAGAGTGACTTATGCAGAGGACATAAGGGAATTATTCAATGAACACTTAATTGGAGTATTTCATCCTGGAGGAGTCAATTTGAATACTAGAAGGATAGAGCAGGTTCGAGGTTTAGAGGTGCAGGAGGAGAGTGTGTTCCACATACTGAGTACTCTGGATGTTAGTAAAGCTACGAGACTGTAAATTCTCTAAAAACTCATGGTATTTCACCACGAGTTCTGACAGAATGTGGAATAAGGAACTGACAGTGCTGGACAGTGCTCTTGACCTGGCTTTTCAATGAAAGTCTGGCTGCGGGAAAGGTGCCCATGGAATGGAAGGAAGGTAATATAGTGCCATAGCATAAGGGCGGCAGCAGACTGGAAGTGTCTAATTATAGGCCAGTTTGTGTGTCATCAGTAGTTAGTAAAATCTTGGAGAAAGTAGTGAGGGACCATATACAGCATTGGGCAGATGTAGGTAATGTTATTAGTGAGAGTCAACATGGATTTGTAAAGGGGTGCTCTTGTTTTAGCAATATGCTAGCCTTTTATGATAAAGATACAAGAGCAGTTGAAGAGGGAAAGGCATATACTGCAATTTTCTTAGACTTGGCGAAGGCATTTGACAGGGTGCCACATGATAAGCTGATATTCAAGTTGCAGCACATGGCTCTGGATGTCAGATTGGTCAACTGGATTCGGGATTGCTGTCCAATAGGTATCAGAGAGTTGTGTATGGTGGAGCAATATCAACGAAGAAGAAGGTTACAAGTGGGTTTCACAGGGCTCAGTACTGGAACCTATATTGTTTAACCTTCATATCAATGACATTGTTCGTGGATTGCAAGGGGATATTCGGTTGTTTGCGGATATGTGAAGCTGGGAAGGGTTATTAGTAATAGTGCAGATGTGGTAGCGCTGCAAGAGGATGTGAATAAGCTAGATAGATGGGCAAATGAATGGGGGGTGTCAGTTTAATGCAGCAAAATGTAAGGTCTTCAGGTTTGGGACACATCGATGGGACACTGCATACTCTATGGGAGGAGTTAAATTGCAGGAAGTAAGAGAGACAAGAGATCTGGGTTTGATGATTCATAGAAACCTGAAATTTAAGGGACATATTGCAAAGGTAGTGAAGGTAACGCAGAGGATTGCTGCAATAATGAGAAGGACACTGACCTGCAGAGATAAAATGGTTATCATTCCGTTGTATAAGACTCTGATCAGACCACACTTAGAGTACTGTTCTCAGATCTGGTCCCCAGGATTTGAAGGGGATAAATTAACTGTGGAAAGGGTACAAAGGCAGATAACAAAGATGGTGTCAGGACTGTACAATGTTAGTTATGAGGATTGGCTGAGGGAGTGTGGACTGCAGAGTTTGGTGGATAGAAGAAGGAGGGGTGATATGATTGAGACTTTTAAACTGCTGAGAGGTGGTTACAGAGTTGACACTGGGGAATTCTTTCGCTTGGTTGAACAGCGCGAAGGAGTCATGACAAGGGGCCATCCCTGGAAGTTACAAAAGAAAACTGTGAGAAAGAGGGTGAAGAGTGGTTTCTTTGCATGGAGGGTGGCTGAACCATGGAATGCATTGCCTGATGGAGTGGTGACAGCAAGAACGGTCAATGCATTTAAGTAGTGGTATGAAAGACTTTGTGTTTCCTAGGAGGGACCTCCCTCGATGAGTCTTGATAGACTTGTGTTTCTTAGAAAGGACCTCCCACAATGAGTCTGTTGACTCCATGGAGGCCAGAATAATAATAATAATAAAATCCCATGGGGATTGTCTATACTTACTGCCCTAAAAAGGAAGTTTCTAGAATGTTTTAAACAAAGGCAATACCTTGCCACCAGAAAACTTTGTATGTTAGCTCCTTTTAACCATATATGAAAGTTTTTTGTGAATTCCACTTGTAAACACATTCGAGGTCAGTGTCAAACGAATCGACAAACTTCAGACGAGCTGCCGCTGCCCAAGCAAATAGGATTAAAAGAGTGCAGTAGAAGAACAAAGAAAGGGTCAACGTTAGTGAAAGAACAAGAGATTGAACCGAAATATTCAGGGTCCCATATCTTCGTCCAGGGATCCGAAAGAGGATGAATAAAAGGCATTGGCCAGAAGGTCAAGTATCAGTTTTCCAGGGGTTGTCCATCGGTCGTCTATCAGAGGTCAGCCATCGAGGGCACGACCTTCTGAAGAAGCCATGCCAGAAGTCTGAAGGGATGATGAGAGAAGCCGATCCACCAGGCAGAGACTAGACCAGATGTCAAATCTTTGCCAGGAGCTATTGTCTGAAGAGAAAAAACTTCGAGCTGGAAGGAACTGTTCCATTACGTTGATGCGCAAGCAAGTACTCATCATGCCGAACCTTTTCGGCCTAGTGCCAAGAGGACAGCATCCCAGAAACCGTCAGTGTAAATAATCTATCGCCGGTGTAAGGAGGGAGTCAAAACCTGATACAGAAGGAAAAGGTCAGGCCTCTGAACTCGAAGCAAAGGAATAAGTTCGTTATAGTGGGTAGCAGCCATAAAGTGAGTTTGAACCGTTTATTCAATTTTGTGAATTATAGGAGAACTTTAATATCATCATCACCATCAAATTCCTGACATGTACCCTCAAGGAGTGTACAGGATATAATAGTACTACATGAAAAATTTAAATCATTACTAACTTCCTATCTACAATTTTTCTCCAAATCAGTCTGTTACTTATCAAGACTCCAACATTATCAGATCTTATATTTCTATCGTCTAAGGCACTTGGTACAGTATCAATCCAACTATATCTTGGTCATCCTCTGGGTCGTTTTCCTGCAAACCTGGCAGAGAATACTTATTTTGGTAATCTTTCCTTGCCCATTCTCTTTAAGTGACCATACCACCTCATTATCAGATCTTATATTTCTATCGTCTAAGGCACGTGGTACAGTATCAATCCTGTACCAAGTAACAATCCTGTATCAATCGTTTTCCGGCAAACCTGGCAGAGAATACTTGTTTTGCTAATCTTTCCTCGCCCATTCTCTTTAAGTGACCATACCACCTGAGATTAGCTCTGCTAATGCATTCCAGGATGCTGACAATGTCAAGTTATTTCCTAATATCCTCGTTTTTAATACGATATTGCCATTGATGCCATCTGTTCACACCTCTAATCTTTCTCAGGACTCTCATATCTGTGGTCTCTAGTCTTTGGTCAAGTGTTTTACTTCTGACCCAGCTATCAGATCCATAAGTTAAAACTAGTTTGAACACTGTCTTGTATACAGTAGTGTTCAATTGACTTCCTACCATACCAGCTTTGTTTGATTCTGTTGTCTAATTCTATATTTAATTTACCATCTTCACTAAAAATCGTGCCTAAATAGCTGAAATGTTTTACTTGTTCCACAGGTTCTCTGTTCACAATGCAGTTGACATTTTCAACGATTCTGCCTATTTTCATTATCTTTGTCTTTTTAATGCAGACCTTCATACCGTATCTATTACAACAGTTATTCAATTTAGTCAGGGAATCTTGCAGACTTGTAGCAGATTTATTTACAAGTATAACATCGTCCGCATAAAGCAAAGAGCTGACATTAGCATCACCAATTTTGATATAATGTTTAATACCACTTTCCTTCATAATGTGATCCATATAGATAATGAATAACAGAGGGGGATAATGTATGTCCTTGTCTCACATCAGATTTAACATTAAACCATCTTCCTGTACTTCCTTCAATTCTAACTGCTAACTTACAACTCAAATAAGGACCAAGTATTGCTTGATATAATGCCCCATTGATACCATATAACTGTAGCGTATTGAACAGCTTCTCTCTTGGCACCTTGTCATATGCCTTTTCCAGATCGACAAAACTTAAATATAGATCTTTGTTATATTCCCATGCTTTCTCAACTATTAGTCGTAAAGTGAAGATTTGATCCTGACAGCCTCTATTTGGTTTGAATCCAGCTTGTTCTTCACCGAACTTTTCTTCCACAATTCTTCTCAACCGTTTCTCAAGTATACTTGCATAAATCTTGCCAGGAACACTCAGTAGGGAAATACCTCTTAATTCTCACATTCAATTTTATTTCTCTTTTTGTATGTATGTACAATGAAAGCTCAACTCCAATCATCGAGAATTCATCCCTCTGTCCAGGCTTTCTGAACTATGCAGTGCAGCCACTGTAAGACTTTTATACCACCATACTTCAGCATTTCTGGTCGAATATCTTCTACTCCTGCTGCCTTTCCACATTTCAAGCTTTTTATGGCTTTTTCTACTTCAAGTATGGATATGTATTCCTAACTGCATGCCTGGTCAGTGTTTTTTTTTTTTTTATCACTGTGCTATCACTGCTTGTTTCATTTAGCAATTTTTCAAAGTAATTACTTCATACCTCAAGGATATCTTTTTCTCCCGTTTTCATGTCATCTTTATCATCTCTAACTCCTTTTACAGCACTCTTTCCTCCATTTCTAAGCTTCTTCAACAACTTCCAGAATATCTTACCACCTTCTTGATATTTATTCTCTATGTTCTTGCCAAAGTCCTTCTATGACTTTTGTTTAGCTAATTTTACACATGTTCAGCTTTCTTACATTTGTCTCTGTATTCTCAAAGAGCAAAAGCTGACTTATTTGCCAGGAACTTTTGATATGCTTTCTTCTTTTCCTTCACTGCCTCTTTAACTTCCTGTGTCCACCATGGAGTTCTGATTTTTCTATCCTTGCAGACAACCTCACCACATGCCTGTCTGGCTGAATCAATCAGGGTTTTCTTCAAGGCTTGCCACTGAATCTCCAAGGTTTGGTTCCTATTTTCAAACTCTTTCATTTTTTCTTCAATAATCTTTGTGTTATTTTAGTCTACAGTTCACATCTGAGAGCTGCTCAACTTTTATTCGCTTTAAAACTTTCTTACGTGTTATTCTTTTCAATATGAAATTCAATTTTATCCTGCTTAAGACTAAATAGTGATCACTTCTAATTTCAAATCCTCTGTACACTTTGGTGTCCTGTACCAGGGAGAAAACATCACTATCAACAATAACATAGTCAATGAAATTTTTCTTATTCCCTGCCTCTTCTCTCCATGTGAATTTTTGCATATTTTTATGTTGGAACTTGGTGTTAATAATAACCAGTCCATGTCCTGAGCAGAAATCCATTTGCCATTATTATTATTAATAGCATTGCTCTTTTCTTCAAATTTTCCCAGAATATTTTTGTATGTCTGACAATTGCTCAATTGCCAACAAGTACCAACTTTTCCTTTTTCATTGTGTCAGTTGCTTTCTCTAAAGCATCAAAAAATTCCTCCCCTTCTACTTAGTAGAACTTTCTGTGGAACCATAGGTACAAATAAGTCTCATTGTCCAGTTCCCCATTCTAATATTTGCCCACATCACTCTACTTGAGACTGCCTGCCATTCAAGAAGATCAGACTTGTATTTAGTGTTGAATACTATGGCTACTCCTTTTCCTTGATTGTCATTACCTGAATATAACATTTTGTATTTATTGCTCAGAAAGATCTCACCAGTTATTGCCTTTTTCGTTTCAATCATCCCTATTATGTCGATCTGGTACTTATCTAATTCCTCAACTGGCTCCATTTCTTTCCCATTCAGGCTTCTTATGTTGATAGTACCAATCTTTAACACTGGTGATGTTGAGTTGGGGTGTATTTTCAGATTTGTTC
Organism: Typopeltis vanoorti; assembly: GCF_054136105.1. NCBI lineage: Eukaryota > Metazoa > Arthropoda > Arachnida > Uropygi > Thelyphonidae > Typopeltis > Typopeltis vanoorti. The sequence goes on along the minus strand of NC_143549.1, from coordinate 166,078,084 downwards.
CAGTAGCTGACTTTTCACTGTTCGCCCTGGTTCCCTGGTGAAAACAACAGGGGGGGGGCCCTTGTTTAACCAGGCGATGCCCCAGCTGGCATGAAATTTTGTCATGCTGTACCGTCATTTTGTATTTTGGTTTAAGCCAATAAGAATACAATTTGGTCAGCTAAATCCCAAATTGCCAGCCCATCTTCATTTGTTCAGTATCAAGGTAGATACCCAACAGGGTGCACCATGAGAAGGTGAGGATTGGACATTATGTCAGAAGCCCTGGTCAGTTCTCCGCGTTCCTTTAAAAGCTATGTGGAGGTTTCCTCTCAGTTATATAGCTTTGACCCTTAATAGTGGACTGTTAAGTTTAAGGTGCTGAAATTGAGCAGAGCTAATGAATGAAAATTAATGTTTGATAAGTGCTAGAAGATTATATGTGTAACAGTCAGAGTAAGAAGAGTAACAGTTTGCTAATAGTATGGTTGCCTAGAGTATTATTTTGGTATCAAAAGGAATGAACTTTTATGTGTAATGATGTTCTTATGTGTGTAACCGTTAAGTAGCAACAGTCTGTTAATAGTACAATTACTTAAGATATTAACTTAGCATTGGAAAGGAGTGAATATTTGTGTCATGATAATCTTGAATTGAAAGGGCATTTTAACATAATTGTTTTATTTAGAATTAAACTGAGCATTTCTCTTTAACAGAATTTTTGTGTAAATTGCTTTGTTGAAAATAAAATGTGTTTTTTAAATGTTAATTTAATTTTAACTTATTTTTAATTTTATTTCACCTGAACTTTAATTTTACGGTGCACTGTTCTGAAAAATATTAGAGTCGATTAGCGGGAATCCAGGAGAAAGGATAGAAAGAATTGTTAGTGGACCATGACTGTAGATAATAATTAATCAGGGATAAATTGAATATAAAGGGAAAACTACTGGACACACTTACCACTTCTTATCTCTAGAAAACGGACATCGTTGGTACAGCTTATCAAAAATAAATTTTCTGGTGTTCGAGGAATAAGAAGGCAAGTGTGGAAGGCAGTATAGCTTAACCACCTTACGCCATTAAATCAAATACGCACCCTCAAAAGCTTCATATCTGTCAATAAATTTCAATGTAATGTCAATGGTATTACAATTTTAATATGCACTTCGCATCCATGGAAATGTGGACGTATATATACGTCCTGGTCGGTAGCGTGGTTAAAGAGATATTAAAGAGATATAAGGAAAATTATAAGGTATATAAAATAGAGATTACCCCCACCCCCGTTTACAGTACTGAGGCACATACAGAAAAAAATTGCTAACAATGGAAGAAGAACTGAAGAGAATTTTAGAAAGTGCAAAAAATTCTTTAGTGTTGCCACTCTCAAAAGGCAAATAGAATTGTAACTTGAAACAAGATTTGTCTTATTTAAAAATATAAAGCAAAGAACAGAAAACTTGAAAAATATATATATTTCAGGCTTTCTGACAATTCAGCCAAAATCGACAAATTCTGGAAGAACATTTTCAGTTGCAACAAATTGGTGCAAAGTTCATTGAAATCTGTCAGACACATCTTGATTTTTATAATCCACTTGGAATTATAAAAAAAAGTAGAAGGAGGCCATTCCTGGAAGTTATGTAAGAGTGTGGTGAAGAAGGGTGTGAGGAGTAGATTTTCACATGAATTGTGAGTGGAACACATTACCAGAATACATTGTTAATGTAGGCAGTGTTAAGGATTTTAAGATTCAATATAATATAATAAATATGTTGTCAGATGAATGAACCTCCCATGATGAGTCTGCAAACTCCATGGGGGGTGTAATAATAATAACTACAGTTCCACTGCTAGTGCTTTAGCCAGCAAAGACCAAATGGCTTTTAAAATCTTAATTTTGGTCTCTGTCTTTGGTGTGACCCTTACACTCCAAAAATCTATTTTAATCTATTTTGTGATCTTCTGTTTAAATGATCATGACATGTTTAATTAGCTCTTGTATACATTCTTGAATGTTAATAATGCCACATTCCTTTCTGATATATTTTATTTTTAGCTTCTGCAACTTTTCAGTGGCAGGATTAATGCTAAAATATACATATATAAAATATATATATATATCAATTGAGAGTATCCTGTTGTTCATTTTAAGGCGACTGTTAAACAAGCTTCCACAGCAAACCAGAAAGATATGTAGTCTTTTATACATGTATTTTTATTTATTATTTATGTGACACCTCCAGGGAGTCCAAAGACTCATCGAGGAAGCATGTGCCAACAGCATCGAAAGATTGATTCCCTTCCAACTACTAACCATGCTCAAGCTTGCTTAACTTTTTGCGCAAGCCATTAGTAGCAGAGGCTCAACCAATCGATCAACCTTTGCTTTTTGTGTGTGTGTGATATCATCTTGAATATTATTAAATATTCAAGACAGGTTTAGCAATGATAAGCCTGTTCCAAGATTCTTTATATGCCCAACAAACCATTTTCTTATGTTTTTTATTTTTGTATACTTATATCCTCTGTCTTTTGAAGTGAATCAAATATGCTGTATGATTATATTATTAATATTATTCAGGACCTCCATGGAGTCGCAAGATTCACTGCAGGAAGCCCAAACAAGAAAATAGAGTCTATCACACCACTCTTTGAACTCACAGCTTATGCTCTCACCACTCTATCAGGCAATGCATTCCATTGGTTCAACCCCCTCCCCAACTCCATGCAAAGAAACTGCTCTTTATCTTCTTGCTCACGACTTCCTTCTGAAACTTCAAGGGATGGTCTCTATTGTCCTTGCAACTTCCCCTTGTTCCACCCAATGAAAGAACTCTCAGGCCAGCCTGGTTGGCCTACTGGTTAGCATATCCACTTTCCAGCCAAAAGGCTGTGGGTTCGAATCCCATCGTGGGCATAGATGTTTATGATTCTCTGTGAAAATACTAGTGGTGGTGGGTGGTAGATGGTGTTGGTGTAGTTGCTGTTTGTTGTAGGTGAAGACAGTTGTAGAGCAAGTGCCCTGCCTCGATGAGCCTATGGACTCCATGGAGGCATCACATAATAATATCATCTCTCCTTCTATCCTTTAATTCCTTATAATAACCTTTAATTATAATTGGTTTTTATATTTCATCACAGTGCCAAGTAGAGAATACCTACCAAACTGATTCTCTCAATATTTCAAAACAACTAATGCACAGAGTGTGACACAGTATTAGAAAAAAGTAAGAGATGCAGCATTTTATGTAATTCATATAGATAGATTAGCAAAAATTCAAAAATCACTACTTGCATATTTCTTTGAAAGGCCAACAAAAATGAAGTTAATTTGATGGAGAGGTCATAAAACCAATGAGTACCATCAGTGCTGAAAGGAAAGTGATGTGCATTACATCTGTAATGACAGACCTGGTTGGGCAAGTGATAGTGTATTCACTCTCCATGCCAACAAGTTGTAGGTTCAAATCACAACATCCTGTGGCATGAATACTTGCAAAAGTTTTTAAGGAAGGACATGATTTTCTTTGCACTGTGTAAGACCACTATTCTGCTTATTAGAGATGAACTGATTGAACAAGTTCTGTGTTTAGTCTCAGACATGGTTTCCAGATTATTTCATCCTCAGTCATGCCCAATTACTAATGTATTAAGTTGAAGACATTTCATGAGTATGATTCAGATTAAATAAAAATGTACAAATACTGCAAATTAACCTCTTGTAGTTTAATGCATCTCTTTCACTATATTTTTTAAGATTTTTTTTAAAAATTTCTGTGATTAAAATATCAATATAACTATTTATTTAACACATCTTAGTAAGTACAAAAGTCCCTATGCATTCCTAACAGTTTATTTTAATTCTTTAGCAGATTGCTAAATAGTATAATTTATTCTCCAAGTAACAATACTACTTACCTCTGTAGAAATGCAGGTTAAGGCTGAAAAGAAAAAAAAAAAAAAAAAATTAAAATACACACACACATTGTTACTAACTTCAGTGATAAATATTTATAATCTGAATAATTTTTTTGTTTTTTAATGTAAAAACTAAATAACAGTAAACACAGAAAGTAAAATGCCAAACAATTGCTATACTTCATTATTTAAACACTGAATAACTTGAATTTTGATCAAGGACATCATTCTCAGATACTACAATGATAAATCAGTAGTTATATTCTTGGTTTAATCCTTTATCCAAGTGTAAGCAATTTCAGTAATTTCAGGACTGAGCAACTCGTATATAGAAGATAATGACCTCACATCACTTGCCTTAGTATCCCATAAGGCAAAGTGCATATCCTTACAGACCTGTATAATGCTATGCATTATGGGAAGGGTCACTACCCAGACTGGTTTCAATGTTTATTTAGGTCTCATCAGTGGGAGCAAGACCCAGAAGTGATACCAAGGTTGAAGTAATGCAGAAGTCATTTTCATATGCGAGTAGCCAAAAGGTGTTACACCTTATTATTAAAATACTCTGGATATGAGAGAGAGAGAGATGTTGGAAGTTTTCCCATTTGGTTATACTATAAATTAAAGAGGCTTCGTATATGAAAATATGACTTCTGCATTACTTCAACCTCGGTATCACCTCTGGGTCTGGCTCCCACTGATAAGACCTCGATAATGGTTGAAACTGGTCTGGGTAGTGACCCTTCCCATAATGCACAGCATTATACATGTCTGTAAGGATATATGCTTTGCATTATAGGATACTAAGGCAAGTGATATGAAGTCATTATCTTCTATACATGAGTTGCCCAGTCCTGAAATTACTTCAGGGGCAAACTTTGATTGCTTGGTTTGCACCTGAAGTAATTTAGATAAAGGATTAAGCCAAGAATATAATTTCTTGGCATCTTTATTTCATAGTATAACCAAGTGGAAAAACTTTCAAAATCAGTAGTATTATTCAACAATGGATAACTGGTTGTCCAATCCAATAACAACTGCTCTGCATAACAATGCAGAACAACTGTTCTTTTCCCCTTTAAGTAAAGTGCGATTTCTATAACTTTATGTGTGATGAATTCAATTCTGACTTCAGAATTAAAAAAAAAAAAAGTTGAACTGTTTTCAAGCAATTTTAAATGGTCTTAAAATGACCATCCCCCATATTTTTGATAAATTAACGTAATACTCTCTATTAAGTATAGATTTCTGGGAAAATTCCCATTTTACTCCTCTTAAACACTATTAATATAATTACGGCTATTATAGCCTGTTTTTGTTTAGGAGTGTCCCTTATTTTAATACATTGGCTAACATTACTCAAAAAAGGGGTATAAATATTTTAGGGCATTATGGGTGAGTATAGAATGCAATTATGGCAGAATAAAAGAGGTGGAAAAATTTTGTACATACCTTGTTTTTGGTTCTATGATGCCTTCCAATTCCAAGATCCTGCTGAAGGATGTTTTTAAACGGGGGGGACATGGGAGTGTGTTTCGACGCGGGAAATAAGTTTCGAAACCCAGGTTACAATTAATAATATATATATATATATATATATATATATATATATATATATATTATTTTGTTAGGGCGACATTTTCTGTGGGGGAGGGGGGAGAGGGGGAAACGAAGGGGATCCTTATGTGGAAACTGGGACAGGGGTTAACGGGGTGTGGACCGTTTCGGTCGTCGTCTGACCATCATCGGAACTTTGTCGGAATGAGTGTAGGGCTATGTCAAGGCTGCAAGTTGCATCTGCCAAATTAGGGCATTTGTGGTCGCTATATGGCCGGAGGCGTGGCTTAATTTGTAAGTTCTGGATCATCCAACATTCAGAAATTAGGTAGGGGCGGTGGACGTTGATAGAATTTTCATCACATTTTATGGCAATAGTTTCTGATATTCTAAGCAGTTTTGTTGTCTTGTTTGTCTATGATTATGTGATTATGGCCTTGTTGATTTGGGGGATATGTTTTAGTTCAAGGACGTGAGCTGCAATTTCTGTCTTCCGTGTACTCTGTTTTGTTTTTCTTTTTGGTGTTGCAATTTTTTTTTGTGTTCAGATATTCCGGAATGGGAGTATTGCAATGCCTGAAGTGCTCTTGTAGTCTAGTCCATAAGGACCTAATAGTTGAGCCAGTGTAGGTGACGTCATAGTCTTTTTGACAAGGAAATTTGTAGACTACGTTGTGGCGTTCGAATATTTCTTTGTGAGTAAGAGATTTAGTACGTTTCAGCAGAGTTGCTAATTTTTGGTTCGTAGTGAATACTAGTTTATAGTCCGTGTTTTTGAAAATGTATTTGTAGGCTTTGTATGTGTTTTGGATGTATGGCAATTTGATGACCATACGTGCCGGGAAGTCTGTTTTGGTTGTATTATTGTTAAGACAGGATTTTGCCGTGTTGTTCGTGTAATTTATTAGATGTATGGGGTAGTTGTGATTTTTGAAAACCTGTGTTAAATACTTTAGTTCCATGTTAAGATAATTGCTGTTGGTTGAGAATAAAAATATTATAAAAATATAATAAAAACAGTATAAAAATATTTATACCCCTTTTTTGAGTAATGTTGGCCAATGTATTAAAATAAGGGACACTCCTAAACAAAAACAGGCTATAATAGCCGTAATTATATTAATTCTTCTATTAGATACTGTGCGATGGGATGTCGAAAGGTGGCCTGCCTATTCCGACTTGCTATAATCATAAGTGCTGATATTTCTTACGTACTTCAAGATTATTATAACGGTTCTTCCTTTTTACGTGGTTGTATAGTATTAACACCACTTTTATCAATTCTCTTATGCCTTTCTCAAGAGAGAAATAAGTGAATGGATAAAAGTGGTGAAAATACCATATTCAGTTAACATTTTGGTTATGTTTTCAAACAACTCTAGATGATGGGGACAGGAAGTTTTACTGTGATCATGTATGTCTAGGGAGCAGGGGCATATAGCAGTTCCGAATTAAACCCTGTGGAGGCCCCTAGGCAGTCGAAATCTTGCCCCCCCACACACACCCCCCAACTGACAGTTAACAGAAAATGAGCTTTTAAGAAACAAACTGTAACGTGAACCTGATGTCTATGGTTTGGGTGCATTACATTAATACAATATTTTCTCTATAGTCTTTAATTGAAGTTTTCATTTCTTTGAGTTGATTCATTTTTTCTATCTTTTGGAACCAATTTAAGAAAGCTTGATTGTAATTTTCTTTCAAGATGAAATCAATATTATTTTGATCCGTTGTTGCGGAGCCCCTAAGTGGCATAAGGCCCATAGGCCAGTGCCTACTCTGCCTATTTGGTAATCTGGCACTAGCATATAGCATTTTATCTATTGTAAAATGGTGACAATTAACCCATTCCCTTTCCTGCAGGAGCAGCTAGTGCATAGGCAATGCAGACCTGCAGCGCCACCAATTTTTCTCGATACATAAATATATTTATTAATTTATTTATATTTGCTTGTAATATTTAATTTTATCATCAACTATCCTATACAATTCTCTTATTTTGTATAAAAATAATAAAAATCCATCTTGTAGCACTTAGGAGGGCGAAGTAAACAACAGTGGAACTGCGCAACTGCCACTGTCCGTTGTGCAGTTCCACTGTTGTTTATATGCAGTTTAAGCCAGTAGTAGAGTGTTCGTAGTGTTCATCGTGTTTACTCCATCTCTTCAAATATTTGGACATTACAATTAAAGACATAACATTTGTTATAGTTTTTATTTTAGAACATTATTGAGGTTAAGATAATGGATTCTATTTTTAAGTAATTTTGAATTATACTAAACTGCATAATTTTGTCGATAATATACAATATTTTTTCATGTTTAATTTTTACCATAATTTTGATATTTTATTCAAACCCCTATATACTGTACTTACAGTGTGTATGTATATTTCGAAAGTTGCAGCACCCCCACAATTTCAAGTCACGAGCCACCACTGCCCACCTGCAAAAAAAAAGGCACACGAATAATTAGGTTCTGTGGCACAGGAACAAACAGCCCTGGGATATGCCACTGTTAGGCCATGTTATAGTGTGACAGTCTATGATAATATTTTCCAATGCATGCAATGTGTGTGTTGGTTTCTAGGAAAAAAAATGAATAATTTGAAATATGTACAACTAATATGTCTAAGGAAGGGGGACATTTAATTGATGAATCGGCAATAAAAACTCCAGATCAACCTCAGCCAGCCATTCTTTTGTCAACTATGCCTCCCTTCCATGAAACGGTTCCTAAATCAACGATATAACACCGCAATATTTGAAGGAATGTGCCAGGGAGTTGACATCTGCCTTGACATTTTTTCTTTTTTTTTATCATGAGTCTTACATTAGGTCAAATTCAAAAGGAAAGGAAGGGAAAATTGTACCACTTCATAAAGGAGGTGAGGTGACTGATTTCAAGCATCAAATTACAGCTCAATCTGTGTGTCAGGTGTTGTGGTTAAAGTGTTGGAGTGGCTGATGAGAATCAGGATCCAGAATTGGGTTGACAACAATGGTATTATCTTTGATGGATAGCACGGTTTTGCTATAGGAAAGTCATGTTTTAGTAATCTACTTACTTATTACAATAAGGTGAAGGCAAACTGGATGTGCACGATGGATACACGGTAGTATACTTTGCAAAGCCTTTTGACAGATTACCGCATGATAAGTTGATTCACAAACAATTCATTGCCGACAATTCATCACAGGAAAAATTCATTGAGAGCAAAATTTGATGTAGGAAAAATTCATCACAGAAAAAATTCTGTGATGAATTTTTCATCGCAGTGATCAATGATATTACATTGATACCAATATATAAAAAGTAAATGCAGTGCAAAATAAATTTCACAAAATAGTTTTTTTTTATGTATTATTTGTTTAGATTTTAATAATTTTTTTTTATACAGTGAAAGTGATATATTTATTGATTGGTGAGTTTCCTAATTTCAGTTTTGTTGTAATTGTTATTCATTTTAACCTGGTTCAGAAATCCAATTCAAATTCCATGACCAAACATGAAACTACTCAAGCCACTTCAGGCCTCCAATAAGCAGTGCTGTAATCTCACATCATACGACAAAATTCATCTCTTACCTAAAAACAATTACAAACATCCATGCCCAAGCACTCAAGCCACTTCAGGCCTCCAATAAACATGCTGTCATCTCACATCAAACGATAAAATTCATCTCTTACCTAAAAACAATTACAAACATCCATGCCCATTGTGAGTTTTGAATCTACAACTCATTGGTGGAAGAGGGTACACTATCTAGACAGTTGTTAATGACCTGATATTTCTGATTAGTTTATTTTTGAATGTTTCACAAGAGAAGTAATTAATTACATTTCACTTTGGGAGCATCTATACATATATATCATCATCATCAAATTCCTGCCATGTACCCTCAAGGGGTGTACAGGATATTATAGAACTACAAGAAAAATTTACATCATTACTAACTTCCTATCTACAATTTTCCTCCAAATCAGTCTGTTACTTGCCAAGACTCCAACATTATCAGAACTTATATTTCTATCTTCTAAGGCACTTTGTACCGTATCAAACCACTTATATCTTGGTCTTCCTCTGGGTCGTTTTCCTGCCATCCTGGCAGAGAACACTTGTTTTGCTAATCTTCCCTCGCCCATTCTGTTTAAGTGACCATACCACCTGAGATTAGCTCTGCTAACGCATTCCTGGATGCTGACAATGTCAAGTTCTTTCCTAATATCCTCGTTTTCAATATGATATTGCCATTGATGCCATCTGTTCATCCCTCCAATCTTTCTCAGGACTCTCATATCTGTGGTCTCTAGTCTTTGGTCAAGTGTTTTACTTCTGACCCAGCTCTCAGATCCATAATTTTAAAACTGGTTTGAACACTGTCTTGTATACAGCTAATTTAGTGTTCCGACTAATTTCACTCTTATTCCATATGAATTTATTCAATTGACTTCCTACCATACCAGCTTTGTTGATTCTATTGTCAATTTCCATATTTAATTTCCCATCTTCGCTAAAAATCGTGCCTAAGTAGCTGAAATGTTTTACTTGTTCGACAGGTTCTCCATTCACAAAGCAGTTGACACTGAATGGAGAACCTGTGAAACAAATAAAACATTTCAGCTACTTAGGCACGATTTTTAGTGTGTGTGTGTGTGTGTGTGTGTGTGTGTGTGTGTGTGTGTGTGTGTGTGTATATACAGGGTGTTCGGGATAAATTTGACATATTTATAATTAATTATATTTTTCCGTAAGTTACATGTATTAACACACACTTCTCTTCATTTAAAAGTTTGGACCCTTCTTCATTCATATACAAGATGTCAGAAAGGATGGATAGCTGGAACCCACCTGAATCATGGAAGAGAATAACTTGTATCATGATGATTCGTGCCTGCCATCAAAATAAGGATATTACGACTGCTGCCCAATGCTCCCTGAATACAGTAAAAACAATCAGGCATGAACTAGAGACTTGCAATGGTGACTACGAGGATGTAGCAAGAAGAAAGATCCCTAGCAGACGATCTGATTGCATTCGTACAGCAGAATTCCTCGCAAATCTGCAGGAACAGGTGTTGAAGAACCCTGGCATTGGAATTCGGGCTTTGTTCGTGGAGTTGCTAACTGTAGTCAAGCCCTGGATAACAAGGGTAGCCAATGGTAGGCCGTATGTATGGCAGCAGGATTCGGCCCCTTGCCACACCTCTGGGAAAAGTCAAAAATGGTTGTCTGAAAATTTCTACGACTTCACCAGTCCAAATGTTTGGCCTCCAAACTCCCCAGACCTTAACCCCATTGATTATTTTGTATGGGGCGCAGTTGAAAAAGACACCAATCGCACTTCCAGTAATACAAAAGCCCAGTTAATGGATAAAATTAAAACAGTTTTTGCGGCCCTTCCCAGGGAGACTGTAGTATCAGCTTGTTCGAGGTTCCGAAGCAGAATTGAAGCTGTGATCGATGCTAATGGTGGTCATTTTGAGTAAATCTTGTTGATAGTATTGTAATTAACTCTGCCTGTAATGTTTTTTTGTCAATTCATTAAATTTAATAGATACAAAGAAGATTTTCTTTTTCCTTACGAAACTGTCAAATTTATCCCGAACACCCTATATATATATATATATACACACACATATATAGTATATATAATAGTAATATATATATATATATATATATTTTTTTTTTTTTTTTTTTCCAGTAAAAAGACTAAATATAAAATTTATTTAAAGTTTCTTAGTGTTATAAAATACTAGTATTGGAGGAAAAGGTAAAGACAGTATTGCACCTGCAGATGGCAATTTAGCTTATGCTGATTTATATAATGATTATAGGATTTACATCATTTTATTATCATTTTCTTTAATATAATTACTCAAAAGTGAACCTATGATCTTAAACTAGCTGTGTAAATGATAGCAGCGTACAACATATCTTTCGTATGCAGGAAAAGTGGAGTCATTTTCAAAATACACATGGTGTATTCACTTTGGGAGCATCGATGAGTTTAGATTAAAAAAATATCACACCTGGATGGATGTCTAAATGCACAGAACAGAAAAATAGTGAACGGTTAGAAGAATAAATATTCTTAAATATTATGCCCTTTCTCCTTAACTATCCTTAAATATTTTATTCTCCCTAATAACTATTCTAACTATTAATAGAATAGTTAATAGGAATAATAACTATTAATATAATAGCTGATAGGAATATATAAATAGTTAACTATAAATATTTGTTGGATATAACTATTCTCCCTAACCATCCTATCCGAGTTCTGTAATAACAATTAATAGTCCATCTACAGAGCCTGTAGTAAGAAAGAATATTAATAACTTTATACGGAATAAAAATTTTCAGAGCTAAATATAATCGAAGTATTAAATAATATATAAAATATTTCTTAAATCCCCCCCCATACCTGCAAAGAATTTTCTTGTAATTAATTTTCCCATGATGAATAGTCTCCATGATGAATTGTCAGCAATCAATTTTCCCAATGAATTGTTGTCCGGACATGTGATAAGTTGATAGTCAAACTAGAGTGGATGGGGTTGGATGTTAAACTGGTGCACTGAATCAGAGATTGGCTGTCTGATCAGTATCAAGTTCTGTATGAGAGGGAGCAATATCTCAGAAGAGAAAAGTTACTAGTGATGTGCCTCAGGGGTCTGTTTTAGGGCCACTGCTGTTTAACCTGTATGTTAATGATATTGGAAAGATTTGAATTGGGATATTCAGTTGTTTACAGACGATGCAAAGTCAAGATGAACTATGAGGAGTAGAGCAGAAGTTGTGGCCTTACAAGCTTGAATAGACTGAGTGAATGGGTATGGGAGTGGGAATACCAATTTAAAACCTTACATTTTTCAATGTTGCAAAATATAAGGTTTTAAAATTTGGAATGGGAGGTAGAATTTACTCTTGGTAGGGATATATTGTTGGAGGCAGAGGAAAGATCTTGGGATGATCTTGGATAAGGATCTAAAATTTAGAGGATATATTGCCAATATTTTGAGGACAACAACGAATTCTGGCAATGATGCAGAGGACTTGTAGAAGTAAGGAGATTCTGGTTTGATTGTATAAGACTCTGCTTAGGCCACATATGGACTACTGTGCACAGATCTGATCACCTGGTTTTCAAAAGTATGAAGAGAAGTTGGAGAGGGTCCATAGGTCATTGACTAAAACAGTTTCTGATCTTTAGAATGTAATATGAAGAAAGGTTGAGACAATGCAATCTGCACTAGTGGATAGGAGGAAGAGGGATAATATGATAGACATACAAGTTAGTAAGGGGTTGTTACAGGATTAACATTGAAGAGGTTTTTCAAAAAATAGTGGTAGATTTGAGGAGAACATGGGATCATCACTAGAAGCTGTATAAGGAAGGTGTGAGCAAGGGAGTGAGAAGTAGTTTTTTTTTGCATGGAGAGTTGTGTTCAGGCAATACATTCCAACCAACCCCATGGAATGTATTGCCTGAGCACATGGTGTCCACAAAGAATTTGAATGTGTTTAAGACACTGTATGATGAGCTGTGTGTATGACAAAAGGGACCCCCCCACAGATGAGTCTGTGACTCCATGGGGGGGGGGGGCTTATGATAATAATAATAATCGAGGAAAGCATATGGACAGAAGAGAACAGTGGCTTATTATGCTTGATAATAATTTCTTGCATAAAATCAATGTACTAAGAAGAAAAAAAAAAAAAAAAAAAACTAGAAGAGATTCATAGTCAATGACTTGACACTGTCAAGTCAATGGCTATGAATGTGCCCACTGCCAACAACACCAGCAAGGTTTGCTCTCATCAGCAAGTCAGTCCAAGACTATGGAAGCAGAGAAAAAAAAATTCAATGCCATTGTAGTGAACTGTCATTCCAAAACAGACACAACACTAAAAAATCGATATCTGCAAGCTCGTTGAACTTTACAAATTTAACCTCAAGAAAATCATCAGTTCTCACTGCTTCAAGCCCCCCAACACACCGAGTGACAAAATGAATCTCCTGACCTAGTCAGTGATGATATGCCAGTGAATAGATAAGTGTTCATAACTGCTGTAAATGTGTCAGAAAGCATCACTGTCATGTATATGAGCCTGACCATATACAATTAAAAAAATTCTTGCTGTCCTACACGCAGCGAGAACAAAATAGAAAATTACAGCAGTAACTGGAAAAAAAGAAAGCAAGAGAGTGGAGATAATGCATGCACGATTAACTATAAAATAAGGAGTGCTAATGCAAAAATCTAGTCCTACTACCAGCTAGCTCAGTAATTGACTATCACTGCATAAAGGAACATGCATGACTGATGCTGTCAACAACAAACCTTACAGAACCTTCTTAATATGCAACAACAATATACATGACCTCCGTTCAAACTTCAATGATGTCCATTTCAATCTGCAGTCTACAAAATCCCACTTTTCCTGAGAGAAACCCAAATTTCTACTTCCCACCTCCCCAAGTACAACTCACCTCAACTTTCCCAGTTACCCACTGACTCCTTTTGTCTCAAAGGTGGGATTCTGTGCATACATTCGCTCTGACATAATTTCAAATAGTGTCTAACCTGGAGTCTCCCAATTTTGACTTTCTCTGGCTGAAAACCTCTGTACCCCATTCCATCAAATTCATTTGCTGTCTTCACTGCTTCCCTAATGCCACAAACCATTCTGAACATTTTGACTTCCTTTCCTTAAAAGTCAATATTCTTCAATCCAGCTTTCCAAACAGTGAGGTCATTTTCCTTAAAGACTTGAATGTTCACAACACCATCTGGTTCTCCTACTCAAATTACACGGGTCAAGCAGGTAAAGAGGTTGAGTCATTTGCCTTACACAAATAGTACACGTGCCTAACCGAATACCAGACAACCTACTCTCCAAATACTTTGGACTTCTTCCTTACTAGTGACCCATCCAAGTACAACATTAATGAAGTCTCTTCCCTACATAGCTCAAACCACAAACTCGTGCTGATCTGTTCTCCTATGAAAGAACACAATCACTCAAAGAAAGTCAAGTGGAATGATCTACGCAACTACTATGCCACATTTCCTTGGATTGATTATTGCTTCCAGACATCTGACCCAAACCTATGTGCTGAACATATCACCAAAATAATTTTTATTGGCATGGAAACATTTATTCCCCACTTCATCCTAAGTTCCTGTCCCTAAGCCTTGGTTCTCCCAAAGGTGTACAAGAGAAGAATCAAGCATACCATAAATGGCTTGCATCCAGAAGTCCATCCATCTATACCATAATACATACCACAACGGGATAGTTGCAAGAAAACTATCCACATCAAAAAATGACTTTGAAAGAGCTAAAAGCAAGAAACTTGCATCCTACCCATATAGCAGCCATGCTGGCCAAAGCCATTGGTTGCAACTTCTGCCCAATACTGCTCCCACCTCTGATACATCCTGATGGCTGTGTAGCATCATACAGAAAAAGTCAATTTCCTTCTACTTCTCCTTCAATTCTTGTGCTGCTGATTTTGGTAAATGTTCCCCCAACCATCCCACATACTCTACACTCAAATGTCCAGTGTGTCCTTTTGCCAAAAGAGATCAGAATTTCCCTCAAACTGGATACCAAAAAGTCTCCAGTCCAGATGGCATTCCTCCAATTGTCCTAAAGGTCTGTGCTCCAGAGTTGACTCCCATTCTGTGTCGTATTTTTACACTCTCTTATTCCACTGGTAGCTAACCTGCAGTATGGAAATTAGTTCATATTCAACCTATCCTTAAAAAGGGAGACAAATCAATACTCGCACACTACCATCCAATTTCTCTTACTCACGTTCTTTCCAAAGTAATAGAAAGAGTTGCCATCTTGAAGATTCTCAGCTAATAAATGACCACCAATATGGGTTCCATAACTGTCGGTCAATTGATGATCTATGTCACCCACATCTGAAAAAATACCATGGAAATGTTTGACGAGTCCCAAGTGATTATGATTGATATATCCAAGGCATTTGACTGGGACTAGCGCAAAGGCCTTTTAAGCAAACTCCCATCATTTGGTCTACCTTCTGACTTCTGCACTTGGAGTGCCAGCTTTCTGATTGGATGCTCACTTATCTTCTAAGTGTACAACCACTGCAGTGTTTCAACAAAGCTATGAGTTCTCACTCATCCAATTACTTCTATATATAAATGACTTACTCCAGCAGACTACCAATATAATGCATAATTTTGCTGATGACAGCACATTGCATTCCTTCCTTTCATTTGACAAACCCAGCAATGCACAAATCACCACAATTTCCAGAGATCTAACCACACTACCACCTTAAATACAGATCTCCAAAACATTCATCAGTGGGGTTTGGAAAATCTGGTCAATTTCAATACAAGCAAACAACTCTGTCTTATATCACATAAAAAGAACCCTTCTCTTCCAGCCATACTTTTTACAACACCCAAATCCCCATGACAAACAAGATTTATCTTCTTGAGATAACACTAACCTCAAACTATTATACAAAGATAAATATCGGATTGGCGAATGTTTGGGATACCACATATTCTGGGTGGCTTAGCAGAGTGATTTCAGCTTGTTAAATTATTGCATTAAACCATAAAGTAACTTTTTTCCCAAATAATTTACAACTTTTTCTTTTGTATATTACTGGGATCGTGATCTATAATCTGACAACTATTGGATATCAGTATTGATTTAATGAAAGATAAGCACCACTAAGATTAATCTATATTTAAGTAAATCAAATATTTCTATCCAGATTACTATGACATAATCAGGGGTCAGAACCTCAATGCTGTCTTACATAAAGCAGGAATGCTGAGGACCTGATTACTAACCATGTGAACCAAATTCTGAGAGAGAAAGTATGAACCCTAAGCTTATCATCTGCACAAGAAATTTTGTGTTTCTATGGTATACACAGAACTGCATAATATGAAATTTTAAGAGATGCAGTCTGCCAGCATTGATTAACAAAAATGAGCATTGTTGACCGGCATGAGTCATGGCACATAAAACCTGAATCATGAGGAAAGGGAAATTTTCCTGTGAGACAATGAGTCGCCCAACACAATTCTTCTAGTCTGATGGATGTGTTTAAGAATGGAGGATACCTGAACTACTTTTACCCAAGGTGGTTACACCGACAACGAAGTGTGGATGTTGCAGTTCAATGATGTGGAGAATGCTTCAGGGATACAGATTAGGTTTGCAGGGAATTGTGTAGCATCATGACTGCAGGGATCTTCAGTGAAGTATTCTGGGAAATCAGAGCAATGACTGTAAACATACAAAGAGAATAAAATCAAAACAAGACCCCATACCTAAAAGAATATTTTTAGGATAAACTGTACTGCAGAATTATGGCAAAGTCTGTCCTCCTCATTAGTGAAACTTGAGAATGATTTAGAGAGGGGAGTGGATGAAACTACCACTTTCTAACAAGAATTAACAGAAAGATGATGCAAAGAATCACATATTACAGCCAATGGAAGGATATATAAATTCAATTATGTCAATGAAATTGTGTTTTGTTGATATTTGAACATTCTAAGACTTCTAACAGAACTGTGTATAAACAAACACATAAGTTACAAAACTTGCAGGCGCTTTTGCATCAGAAATGTACCAAAGAATATGGTTTCCATAACTTTTTATTTATTAATTTTTTTGAAACACTTTAGCATGGATCCATGAATTACTAATAGTCTAATTAGCTGAAATGTTTTACTTGTTCTATAAGTTCTCCATTCACAATGCAGTTAATATTTTCAATGCTTCTGCCTATTTTCATTGTCTTTGTCTTCTTATTGCTGACCTTCATACTATATCTATTACAACAGTTATTCAATTATTCAAATTAAGGGGATATTACATTCCCTTAAGTCTATCAAGACTCATGCTGTTACTGATTGATTCCAATCTTTGAGTTTCTTATTCGGTTTTAAAACAATGTGGGATTTAATATCCCCTTAATTTGAATAATGTTTATATCGCCGAAATGAAGCCTACTGGCTCTTTATATTTAAATAAGTTATTCAATTTAATCAGGGAATCTTGCAAACTTGTACCAGAGTTATTCAGAAGTATAATATCATCTGGATAAAGTAAAGAGTTGAGATTAACATTTCCAATTTTGATATCAGGTTTAATACCACTTTCCTTCATAATGTGATCCATATAGATAATGAATAACAGAGAGGATTATGTACATCCTTGTCTGACACCAGATTTAATATTAAACTACCTTCTTGTACTTCCCTCAATTCTAACTGCTGACTTACAACTCAAATAAAGACTGATTACTACTTGATATAATGCCCCGTTGACACCATACAACTGTAGTGTATGGTGTCAATACAGATCTTTGTTATATTCCTGTGACTTCTCAGCTATTTGTCATAAAGTAAAAATCTGATCCTGATAGCCTCTATTTGGCCTGAATCCAGCTTGTTCTTCACCAAACTTCTCTTCCACAATCCTTCTCAATCGTTTCTCAAGTATAATTGCATAAATCTTACCAGGAACACTGGTAAGATTTATTTCCCTTTTTATATATTTGTACTATGAGAGCTCTACTCCAATTATCTGGAATTCGTCCCTCTGTCCAGGCCTCCTGAACTATGCAGTGCAACCACTGCAAGACTTTTATACCTCCATACTTAAGCATTTCTGGTCAAATATCATCTACTCCAATTGCCTTTCCGCATTTCACGCTTTTGATGACTTTTTCTACTTCGAGTATGGATATGTATTCCTGATTGCATGCCCTGTTGAGGTTTTTTTTTTTTTGTTTTTTTTTGGCCAGTATGCTGTTACTGATTGTTTCATTTAGTAATTTGAAATAATTACTCCATACAAGGATATCTTTTTTTTCCAGTTTTCAGGTCACCTTTATATCATCTCTAATTCTATTTACAGCACTCTTTCCTCCATTTCTGATCTTTTTCAACACCCTCCAGAATATCTTGCCACCTTCTTGATATTATTATTATTCAGGCTTCCATGGATTCAAAAGACTCATTTTCCTAGGAAGGACTTCCTAGGAAACAGTCTATCAAGACTCATCATGGAAGATCCTTCCTAGGAAACACAAAATGTATCATACCACTCCTTAAATGTACTGACCGTTCTCGTGCTCACCACTTTATCAGGCAACGCATTCCATGATTCAACCACCCTCCATACAAAGAAACCACTCCTCACCCTCTCGCTCACAGTTTCCTTTCGTTACTTCCAGGGATGGCCCCTTATCACTCCTTCCTGCTGTTGAACCAAGCGAAAGAACTCCCCAGCTCTCAACAGTTTAAAAGTCTCAATCATATCACCTCTCCTTCTTCTATCCACCAAACTCTGCAAGTACACATTCCCTCAGCCAATCCTCATAACTAACATTGTACAGTCCTGAAACCATCTTTGTTATCTGCCTTTGTAACCTTTCCACAGTTAATTTATCCCCTTCAAATCCTGGGGACCAAATTTGAGAACAATAATTTAAGTGTGGTCTGATCAGGGTCTTATACAATGGAATGATAACTCATTTATCTCTGCAAGTCAATGTCCTTCTCATTATTGCAGCAATCCACTGTGCTAATACCAAGTATAGCTTCTCCAATAGAGTATGAAGTATCCCATCGATGTGTCCCAAACCTCAAGACCTTACATTTTGCTGCATTAAACCCATACCCCATTCTCATTTGCCCATCTGTCTAGCTTATTCAAATCCTCTTGCAGGGCTACCACATCTGCACTATTACTAATAACCCTTCCCAGCTTCACATCATCCGCAAACAACTGAATATCCCCCTGCAATCTACTGACAATGTCACTGATATAAAGGTTAAACAATATAGGTCCCAGTACTGAGCCCTGTGGGACCCCACTTGCATGCAATCCTCTGTCTCCTTGAAACTGCCCCACTATACACAACCCTCTGATACCTATCAGACAGCCAATCCTGAATCCAGTTGACCAACCTGACATCCAAACCCATGTGCCGCAACTTAAATATCAGCTGATCATGTGGCACTCTGTCAAATGCCTTCGCTAAAACCAAGAAAATGGCAGTATATGCCTTTCCCTCATCTACTGCTCTTGTAACTTTATAAAAGGCTAGCATATTACTAAAATAAGAGCGCCCCTTCACAAATCCATGTTGACTCTCGCAGATAGCATTACCCTCATCTGCCTAATGCTGTATATGGTCCCTCACTAATTTCTCTAAGATCTTAACAACTACTAATGATACACAAACTGGCCTATAATTACACACTTCCAGTCTGCCTCCGCCCTTATGCAATGACACCATCTTACCTTCCTTCCATTCCCTGGGCACCTTTATATTTTCTATGTTCTTACTGAAGTCTTCCCATGACTTTTGTTTAGCTAGTTTTACACAGTGTTTATCTTTCTTGCATTTGTCTCTCTATTCTCTAAGAGCAAAAGCTCACTTATTTGCCAGGAGCTTTTGATATGCTTTCTTCTTTTTTTTTCATTGCTTCTTTAACTTCCTGTGACCACCATGGAGTTCTGACTTTTTTCATCCTTGCAGACAACCTCACCACACGCCTCTCTGGCTGAATCAATCAATGTTTTCTTCAGGATTTGCTGCTGCATTTCCAAGGTTTGGTTCCTGCTCTCAATAATGTTTGTGTATTTTAGTCTACAGTTCACATCTGAGAGCTGCTCAACTTTTATTCACTTTTAAAATTTTCTTACAAGTTCTTATTTTCAATATGAAATTCAATTTTATCCTGCTCAAGACTAAATGGTGATCTCTTCCAATTTCAAATCCTCTGTACACTAGTGTGTCCTGCACCAGTGAGAAAACACCACTATCAGCAATAACATAGTCAATGAGACTTTTTCTTATTCCTTGCCTCTTCTCTCCATGTGAATTTGTGCACATTTTTATGTCAAAACATTGTGTTAATAATACCAGTCCATGTCCTGAGCAGAAATCCAACAGACATTTGCCATTATTATTATTAGCTTTGCTCCTTTCTCCAAATTTTCCCAAGATATTTTTGTATGTCTGACAATCATTTGGTAATCCTACTCTGCTATTTAGATCCCTAACAAGGACCAACTTGTCCTTTTTCATTGTTTCAGTTGGTTTCTTTAACTTGTGGCATTCCTTTACTAATAGCAAAGATATACAAAATGAAGATAAAAATCACACTCTTGTATGGTAAAAAAATAAAATAAAAAGAATTTGCCATATAACAGCATGATTTTTATAAATTTATATCACAACAAACTCGACTTTGTCTATTCTTCTTCCATGTGATAGTAATGACTAAGACCACCAATGTCAGTTATGCTACCCAGAAGAAGAGTATATAGTCCATTTAATAGATGACTCACTCCCACTTAAAGATTTGCTTACAAATGCTGCTTCTGTCTTATGCTATTTCTTTAGATATTTCTCTGGGCATAGTTTGAATAAATATGATCACCATCATTCCTCAACCCTTATAAGCATGTAAAAACATGAGCTCCTGCTGTCACCATCTAAATACAGTTCTGTTTCCAATTTACCAAACCAATTTCACATCTTCCTCTTTCATTAAATTTGCTTTTGTTCTCTGGAACAGCCCCTCTCACACCATTTTTCCCCAAGACTAATGTTAATGTGTTTCTAGTCCAAGAAACATATTAATAGGTTCCTTCTTTCTCCTTATCCACACATGATAACTTCTTTGCATGAATGGTGTTAAAAGAGTCGACCATTAAATTTCATTAATTAAAGTTGCCAAGAAATTATATTCTTGTTTAATCTTATATCCAAGTGTAAGCAAACAAAGTTTGTGCTTGAAGTTTCTACATTAAACTTCATTAATTACCATATTTTTATTTCCGGTAACTGGTTGTGTTATAACTGTATGAAGAGAAAAAAGGGCTGGACAAAAATGATAAACTGTCGTTAATCATGACAGGATATAATACTGATAGAAAAATAATTTGAATAGATTTTTTTTTTTTTTTTTCATTTCTTCAGATTGAGGTCAAGATTCTTTATGCAAACTTTCTTAGTTACACAATTTGCATTCTATTATTAACAGATGACAGTGCAAAAATTGAAACAGAGAAAAAAAAAAATAATGCTGGCTCAATGATATTTCCTGAAACATACAAGAAGAATTAGCAGTTCTATTGATCTTTAGCTCATTTTAATGGAGATTTGATTATTTTTAACATGGTACCTTTTTCTTCATTTTATTATATAAAGAAAAAAGTTAATGCCATCTGAAAGACATTCACTTTCTCTAGTTATATAATAACTATGTAATATATTAATATTTTATATATAAACAGAAATAAGTGAGTAATTACTTATATATTAAAATTAAGACACACACATATACAAGGCTTAATTTATAATATAAAACTTACAACTGAAAGTGTGTGTGTGGGGGGGGGGGACTTCCCTGGAATTTTTTTAAAAAAATTTTGCACATACATGCATACAAGGAGTCGTCTGACCTATAGCACCTCGTTCACAAACATGAGCAGGATAAGAAAGAAGAAACTTGTTAACTGAATTTCAAGAACTGAAGATTATACTCTTTAGTAGAGAGAGAGAGAAACAGAGTTTCAAATAAAAACAACAGAGAGAGCAGGAATGAATGAAGGTTTTAAAAAAAAATTACTTTGTGAGTCTAACCTGTGAAAACATGTTAAGAAATAGAGAAGTATGAAGAAATTACCAATGCTAATTCCAACAGGCCATCATAGAAATATTTGTAGAAAATGCAAGTAAATGCAAGTAGAGAAAATCCATATTCTCTGTTTAAGAATATGGATAAATTGGCAAGATGTGGGTTAATAATCAACCAAACAATAGTGAATAAAACTTTTATACTACAAATTTATTTCTACGGGGAATCAAATAATTTTAAAGATTCACTTAAGGGATCCATCCCAAATGTGAGCGCAGAATTCTCAAGACTTGGAATTGATTTATTTGTATAGAGTAAAACTAAATAATTACTGCACAGAGCTCCATGCATCAGTTGGAATGATAAGGAGGCAATATCTATAACATGACAAGAAAAATTGCAAGCTATATCCCATGCAAAGAAATTCCATCCAGCTCAGAAATTGGGTTAATAATAAAGAAAAGTTTAATTTTATGCAAAAAATGCAGTGCAAGCATAGTTAAGAAGTTTGTCAGAGCCTTCAATGAAGAATGGCAATCATAAATTAAGGTGACAGAAATAGATATTCTAGATGTTTTGTTACTCTTAGTGGAAGATTTATCAAACGAGATAATGAGAATACAGTACAATGTCATCAGCAAAATTGGGGACTGAATTTCCAGTTGAATGACAAACATTAACAATATATACGCAAAAAGAAGCTGCCAAAAGAGCAGAGTTCTAAGGTACATCAGCTTTAGTTGCCAACTTTGAGGATAAAGATCAATCCACCACACACACACAGAGAATCTCTTCTGATAAAACAAGTCAGAGGAGAGATGATAAAATGAATAGTTACTAACAGGTTAGTGCCAATCACTCGGAGAAGAACAGCAACCAGTTGAATTTCTCCAAACACCCCATGGCATTTGTCCAAAGGCAGGTGACAAGATCACCACGCAGAATCAAAACGGGTGATCAATCGCTTATTAAAAGGATTTTGAAATTATTGAAAGGATTCTGTGTAAAGATTGCTAGTAATGGTTTCCTTCACGAATTTAGAAAGACATGCAGCAAGAGCAATGGATAGTAATTTGATGATAAAAATCCCACAGCTTTTTAGGAAAAAGTGAAATGGGCTCATTTCCATTTAATTCCATGTATAAACATTTGTGGAACAGTAGTGTTGTTATTATTAGAGGATGATACTATAGGACAGGGGTGTTCAACCCGTCGATCGCGGAGCGATTTTTGGTCGATCTCTTGTGTATTCCTCCTTACAAATTTAATTAAAACTGAAAACAATATTTTATTTATCATTATTTTGTATTACTTTTAATTCGCTTTAAATGTATTGCTATTGTTTATTTTTCATTAAAATTGTCAAATCAGTAATTTTCTTATAAGTCTGGGTAAATGAATTAATTTGGACCAGTGGAAGTCAAAGTGAGCAGAGTGAATATGATTATAAGCAAAGTGTAAAAACTCGATTGTAACTTAAATATTAAATATTCCAAAACACATTACAGCAATTTTTTTTATTAGGTTAAGTCCCATGTGAATATTGTAAAAAATAAACTTTGTTTGTCTCGGTATAGTTTGTATTAGATGTTTTTGTAAATAAATCTTTTGAAGCTAACTGTACATACTGCTTTAATAAGAATATGTTAGTGTTAAAAACAAAAGCAATGTTTTTGTCTCCGAAGCTGTATATGGCAGCATTAGAAAGATTGTTATTGAAACTTGTATGAGAAAGGCTTGCAGGCTCTAAGTGTAAACATCTCCGAAGTCAGTCAGAAAGAGTTCAAACAACTTTCCGATGGCCAGCAACTTACAATCAAAAGAAAGCAGAGGAGAACAAAAGGCATGCCAAACTGGAAACTTATGGTGAAAGACTCATACCGATTCTTTGGGGGTTGCCAAACTTCATGCGAGATCGCAGAGGAGGCCTAATAAAAAGGGACTAAAGCAAGCAGAAGGGGGTCCCGGTTCCAGAATTGCTGTCAGAGAGACAAAGGATGCCTGTATCCACGTTGCTTGAGAGAGGAGTTTCCTGCTTCCAGAAAGGAGCTTCTCGGTTAGAGACACCGCTAGAGAGAGACTACTTCTAGGCCGCAGACAAGGTTTCAAATTGGCGAAAGGAAGAGTTCCAATTGCCGGAGAAAAGTTTCCAGGCCAGGTTAATGTCAGACATTCACCATTGTGTTGCGTCTTCATTACAATTTGATGAATCAAACGACTTCACTGATATTGCTCAGTTAATGGTATTTATTCGCATGGTATTTCAAGATTATTCAAGTGAAGAAGAACTTTTGAACATTATACCATTATTGGGAAGGACTAGGGGAGAAGACATTTTTTCGGAATTTGATGAATTTGTGAAACAACACAAACTTCTGCTTTTTAAACTTGTGTCTATTACTACTGATGGTGCTCCTGCAATGATAGGTAATAAATCAAGCTTCATTTCATTATGTAAAAACGATGACAAATATCCAGATTTTTTACGTACCACTGTATTATTCACCAACAAGTATTATGCAGTAAAAGATTAAACACAAAAGATGTTTTGGATATTACATTTAAAATTGTAAATTCTGTTCGAGGAAAAGCCCTGCAACGGCGGTTATTTAAATTACAGGCAGATGATGATGGGGAACTTCTGCTGCACAATAATGTTTGCTGGCTCAGCAGAAGTCAATTTTTAGAAAGATTTCTTGTATTAATTAACGATATAAAAATTTTCTTGATGAAAAAGGAGATATTTATCCACAATTGAGTGATAAAAGATGGTTGTTACACTTATCATTTTTAGTAGATTTCTGTACGAAATTAAGTAATTTAAATTTAGAGTTACAAGGTAGAGATAAAAATTTAATTGACATGTTAAGTTCAATAAAAACTTTCCAACAATACTTACTTTTATTAAAGAAAAATATAAATGACCACGAATTTAGACATCTCCCATATTTATTAAAATGTTTTGAACAAAATCAAGAAATGCTTCACTATGATTTAAAATAATTTATTCGTGAAATAGAATTAGTTGAGGAAGAAATAAATTCAAGATTTAAAGATTTTAATAAAACTGAAATGATTATGTCTTTTATCAATAATCCATTTCAAGAAAACTTGAACATCACAGAAATTTCAAATAAAATTAGTGGGCTGTTTGATATAAACCAAGCTGAAGTAGAACTTGAGATAATAAACATTCAGAATAGTTTACATTTAAAATCAATAAACAATGAAGTCATTTGGAAGTATGCACATGAAAAATTTCCAATATTAACTGATATTGCGGGAAAAATTCTGTCATGTTTCGGATCGACATACTTGTCAGAAACCACTTTTACAAATATCACAGTCATAAAAAATCAATTCATCATCATCATCATTAGTGTTCTGTCTCTTGACAGGTCCAATGATATAACTCAGCAGATTCTCTTCCCCCAATTTCCTCTGTCTCTTGCTTCCTCCATTTCTTGATATCTTCTTGTTCCCATTATATCATGTTGTTGTCAAGGTCTTGGAGAAAGTAGTCAAGAGAAAAATACAGGAATGGATTGATGAAAATGAGATACTGTACAGGGGACAGCATGGCTTTGTAAAGGGTAGATCATGCCTCAGTAACTTGCTCACGTTTTATAATAAGGTGACGGCTGAACTGGATAAGGGAAATGGGTTTACAGTGATACTGCTGGACTTGGCAAAGGCGTTTGACAGGATACCACGTGAAATTCTAATCCGTAAACTACAACATATGGGAATGGATATAGGGTTGGTGAGATGGATAAGTGGGTGGTTGATGGAGAGATATCAAAGAGTGGTTTATTCAGGAGTGGAGTCCAAAAGACGGCCTGTGAGTAGTGGTGTGCCGCAAGGTTCTGTTCTTGGACCACTGCTGTTTAATCTGTTCATTAACGATATAGGGAAAGATCTAAGTGGAACAGTTCATTTGTTCGCTGATGATGCAAAGTTGGGGAGGGCGATAGTGAATGCAGAAGATGTCAAAGTCTTGCAGGATGACTTAGATAGATTGGAGTTCTGGGCTAAGGAGAATGGATGTCAATTTAATGTGACAAAATGTAAGGTTATGCATTTTGGGGTGAAAAGATTAGCAGCAGTATACCACATGGGTGGAACTGTACTCCAAGAGATTGATGAGGCCAGGGACTTGGGAGTGTTGGTGGATAGGCAGATGAAGTTTAGGGGGGCACATTACGAAAGTAGCTAAATCAGCTCATCAACTCACTTGGTTGTTGAAAAATACCTTAACGAGCAGAGACAAGCAAGTTATTGAACCTCTGTACCGAGCCTTAATAAGATCTCATCTTGACAACTGTGCCCAGATTTGGTCACCTCGGTTCCTTCTTGATGGGGAGGAGGTGAAGAGGATCCTGAGGCGAGTGACTAAGATGATAGCAGGTCTATGGAATGAACCTTATGAGAACAAGTTGAAGATTTGTGGGTTGCAGAAACTGGTTGATAGGTGGAAGAGGGGAGATATGATTGAGACATTGAAATTGCTAAAAGGATTCTATAGGATTAATTCAGAGGATATTTTTGAGATCAGGACTGGTGGTGGGAGAACTAGGGGACACTTATGGAAGCTAGGCAAGAGTGTGGTTAGCAGTGGTGTTAGAGCTGGGTTCTTTACTTTTAGAGTGGTAAATGAGTGGAATAAGCTGCCTGAGTCTGTTGTGGGTGCTATGACAGTGAGCGAGTTCAAGGCAAGGTATGATAGATACTGTAAGAATGTCGTATAGTTGTGTCGACATGATGTTTAGGGCCTCCCTCGATGAGTCTAAGGACTCCCTGGAGTAGCCCGAAAATAATAATAATAATAATCATCATCAAGCATCGTTAGTCGTCTTCTTCCTCTTAGTCGCTTTCCTTCAATTTTCCCTTCTATCATTCTTTTCAGTAGGCTGTCTCCTCTTAATACATGTCCTATCCAGTTTTGCTTTCTTCTTCTTATGGTCTTTAGTAAATTCCTTTCTTCTTCAACTCTTTGTAATACTCCTTCATTGGCAATTTTTTCGGTCCACTTTATTTTCTCCACTCTTCTCCATAACCATTTCAAATGCCTCCAACATTTTAGCTTCTTTCTTCCTAATTGTTCATGTTTCTGACCCATATAAGGTCATACTCCAAATATAGCAGTTAATAAGCCTTTTCTTTAGATTTTTATTCATTTTATTAGTAAACAAATTTTTCTTGCTATAAAAGACATTTTCCTTTGTTAATTCTTTCTTTTATTTCCATGTCACATTTTTCATTTTCTTGTATTATACTACCAAGGTATTTGTATTGTCTCACTTGCTCTACACTTTCTCCATTCATCCTCACCTTGATACTTCCTCATTTCCTGGAGACTCTCATCACTTTTGTTTTCTTTGCATTAATTTTCATACCATATTTCTTGCATACATTTTCAAATTTTTGCATTAGGTGCTGTAGTTCATCTTCGGTATTAGCTAACATTGCTTGATCATCTGCAAATCTAATATTTTGTATTGTTCTTCCTCCAATAGCGATTCCTCTTTCCTCTTCATAAAATGCTTCTTTTATCATTTCTTCTGCAAATACATTGAAGAGCGTCAATGACAGGCAGCAGCATCCCCTTCTTACACCAATCACACATTTTTTAGTTTTTCCTACTTTTGTCTTTATTATGACTGTCTGGTTCTTATATAATTCAGCTATTAACCTTCGGTCTCTCCAATCTAAACCTAATTTGCAGTAATATTTCCATCAAATTTTCCCTTTTCACTATGTCAAATGCTTTTTCAAGGTTGATGAAACAAATATAAACTTCTTTATTTACTTCTATATTCCTTTTGCATATGGTCCTCATTACTCCAATTGCATCTCTGGTTCCTCTGTCTTTTCTCAATCCAAATTGATCGTCCCCCAGAAAATACTCCACTCTATTATACAATCTTTGATTTAATATTCTTAGCAGTACTTTGGGCATGTGAGAGTATGCTTATAGTTCTGTAGTCACTGCACTTAGCAGGATTGCTTTTCTTTTTGATTGGTACAAGAATACTCTCTGTGAAATGTTTAGGTAATACTCCTCATTACTCCAATTGCATCTCTGGTTCCTCTGTCTTTTCTCAATCCAAATTGATCGTCCCCCAGAAAATACTCCACTCTATTATACAATCTTTGATTTAATATTCTTAGCAGTACTTTGGAGTCATGTGAGAGTATGCTTATAGTTCTGTAGTCACTGCACTTAGCAGGATTGCTTTTCTTTTCGATTGGTACAAGAATACTCTCTGTGAAATGTTCAGGTAATACTCCTGTTTTGTAAATGAGGTTGCAGAGTTTCCATGTTTCTGTTATACCTTTGTTCTCCAGTTGTTTTAGGATTTCACCATGTATTCCATCCACTCCTTCCATCTTACCACTTTTTAATTCCTTAATTGCTGTTTCTACTTCTCTCTTTAGTATTTCAGAACCTCTTTCTTCTGTTGAGATTTCATTTTACTCTTCCAATTCAATTTTTGTTGGTCTTTCATTTTTTGCGTAAAGTTCTTCGATGTATTCCTTCCATCTTTCACCCTGTATTTCAATATCATAAATCAGTTTTCCTTGCTTATTTTCTAATGGCAGATTTCTTTTGCTTTTTCAAACATTTTATCATATCGTCCCCCTTTTTTCCCTTACTTCAATTTCTTTACATTCTGTTTTCAACCATTCCTCTCTTGCTTTATCAGTTTCTCTTCTCAGTTCATTATTTAACACTCTGTATTTTCTTCTTCCACTCTTCAATGTTTACATTTTTCCATCTTCTTCTTTCTTCCATTTTTCTTATCATTTCATTTGTAATCCATGGCTTTTATTTCTTTTCCCTTCCACAAAGCCTATCTCTTCAGCAGCTGTTTGATATATCAAGTTTTTCAGTTGATTCCATTTTGCATTAACATCTATAGTTTCTTCATATATATTCTCTTTGTTCCTTATTTTATTTTCCAGTTCTTCTCTGAATTTCCTACCTGCATCTCCTTTGAGTTTTTCTAGGTTCCACCTTTTCTTGCTTTTACCTTTGTTTATTTTCTTATATTGTATTCTTAATTCCTTAACAAGCAAATTATGGTCTGAGTCAATATCAGCTCCTGGATATGTTGATATCCTTTTTACACTGTTTCTGTACCTGTTTTGTATTAACATATAATCAATCTGGTATCTTGCGATATGACCTGGCATTTTCCATGTATATCTTCTTCTCTTTAGAAGTTTAAACTAAGTATTACCAATGATCAGTTTGTGTCTTTTACTAAACTCTATAAGTCTTTCACCTCTCTCATTCCTTTTTCCAAGGCCATATCTTCCTGTTATTCCCTTCTCTACCTTTTCACCTACTACCACATTCCAGTCTCCCATGCAGATGGTACACCTTTTAGTTCTGTCTTCTTCCATTATCTCTTCTATTTGATTATATATCTTTTCTACTTCATTTTCATCATGGTCACTTGTGGGCATATATATCTGGATAATCATTATGTCCACAGGCTTTGCTTTCAGTTTAATCATAATCACCCTGTCACTTTTATATATTATTTTTTCTACTGAATTTTTTAACCTTTTCATTCAAAACAAACGCTACTCCATTTTCCCCCCGTGTTCTACAGGAATATATAATTTTATAACCATCACTTTCAAAATCTCCTATATCTTCCCATCTGACTTCACTTAGACCAATCACATCTAATTTATTCCTCTCCATTTCTTTCTTCAAGTTCTCTAATTTACCAGCTCTTAACATTGTTCTTACATTCAAAGTTGCAACATGTATACTTTGTATCTCATTCTCTCTTGGATGTCTTATTTTCTTCCTATTTTCCTCAATATTTGGGATCCCATCCTCATTGTCCATTTGAGGATTTCGTAGGTTAACGACCTGAGAAGTCTAATTTCTTCTTCTGCCGGGCATGACATCCATCCATCGTTTGCCGATAGACCCCATTTTTGCCAGTTGTGGAAACTAAATTTGCCGAGTTCACCATATTTCTTGGAAATAATATTGAGGTGGTTTCCCGTTGCCTTCCTCAGGAAACCATTATGGTATGGTTTCAAACCTGGGAGAGCAGCAGACACCCACTGCTTAAAATAGGCTACTCCTCTCACTACTAAAGGTAGAAAATAGAAAAGATTCACCCCTGGCCCCCAAATTACTCTAATAGCATTGGGGAGAAGGGACAAGACGAAGAGAGGAAGTATAAAGAAAGAAGATAGGGACCAGTCTACAGATAATATAACAGACATACATTACATGAAGCAAGGTATGGTCCAGCATCAGGTACCTCGGGTTTGCCATTCCCGTACTCACTAGTTGTGGTTGGTTGATTGGTGGAGATGGAGAGTTGTAGAGTAGGCGCCCTCCCTCGATGAGTCTTTGGACTCCCTAGAGGTGTTTATGTAATAATAATAATATGTAAGATCCTGTGATACAAATCTGTGTGCAAGTTAGACTTGTGGTTCAATTCTTAAGTTCAGAGTTAAACCACTTGGTATAAAAAGAGCAATTTACTAATGGTACAAATGATAGGATTGCATGCATGCGCATGCACATACACACAACCAAAAAAAGTAAATACCCCCCACCCACACACACACACATATGTACAATGTAATAGCCAACTACAGCATGATAATGCTGTAATGTATTTTGTCTGGATAATGTGTGTATTCTCTAGCTAGTTTGTCTGTTTTGTGAGATGAAAACCTACAGTTTCCAGGGGAAAGAACCTAAAACACAAATTTTACTGGGTCACATTTCTATATGAACTGACAAACAAATGTTTCTTTCAAATTTCACTAAATAAATCTTATATGGATCAGCTATCTCTTACATTCAACTGAAAAAACCCTTACCCTAAAAAAAATATTTAATATTTTCAGTGTGTCACAAACTGTCATTTTTCCATCTCTTTTTGTTTAAGGTTTTATTTCTTTTTCTTTTTTAGCAGAGAAATGTCATATTGATTGCTTTCTTTTAACTGAGTTTTAAAATATATTTTTAAATAATACAGAAAATGTTTTAATGGTGTGAAAAAATGTTAATGCTAACATATTTACTAACAGCAAATAAATAGTGAACAAGCATGAAAAATTAATTTCCGGTATAGATGATACAATGCAATTAAGGATGTAAAGAATATTATTTTTGTTTATTATTGTAGACAATGTACACAATATGTTTAAGAAAATGCAATGAAAGATGCGGATATGAAGGACTAACTCAGTTTATGAAAACTCCACTGCTGCACGAATACTCCACTGTTGCATCAATACCTTTCTGATTTGATGAGCATATTTAAAAAAAGCATAGCAATATCACATGATTGTTGTTATTCAGTCAACAGTTACTATCTTCTTGCAAAAGAATATTCATAACAAGTAATGAAAATTCCTACAACTTTAAAAATTGAATTTGCACAATTTATATAAAATGTTTCATGTTCAAAGTACTAGAGAACAATACATATCAGTGAAAAAAAAAAAAAAAACACCAGAGCACTGATTGGGTATCCTCCAGCCTCATTACACTGCTAAACACTTTTGAATAATATAATGCTCCCTATATTGTGACAGTTTTACACACAACAATGCACAATGCTATAATGCACACCACAGATGATAGAGCAACATGATTCTGAGGAATACAATGTGGGAGAAATTAAATTAATTAGCCTGCATCAGTTTACTATTATTATGATTAGGACATCTTAACCCAATGGAACACCTTCAAAACAAACTACTGTATCTAATAATGGTACAAGGAACAGCAGTCATGAAGGATGAATGGTTCAAAATAGCCTCAATATTACAAATTGTGTTAGTATGCCTAAAAGAATAAAGTATAATGAGGGACAAAGGAGGACCATATATAATAATTAAGTTCTCTCTGAAATTCAGAGCTGTCCTATTATTTAATTTAATATAAGTGTATTCAAAGTATATAAAAAATAATAATTTCTGCTTTTAAATATGAACTTCAAATAAATTAATAAATTCAGAAGAACTTTTTTTTTGTAAATTTAATGAGCATTTCTTAATGTACTAGTGGTCTATGTTTAGAAATTAACATACATCCTTAAGATAAATGGTATAAAATGACTGAGAATTACTATTATTATTATTATCTGATATCTCCACAGAGTCCAAGGACTGATCAAGGGGAGGGCACTCTACTCCACTACAAACATCTTACCATCTCCCCTCTACTACTTCTCCCACTACACACAACCACCAATGCCATCTGCTGCCAATTACTACCACCAACAGTATTTTTGTCTGTAAATTGCATATGTTCTCGCAGCCAATTTGTCTATACGTGGGATAAAAAAACCAAGTTTCCAGGAGAAAAAAACCCTGTTACCTGCATGTGAGATCAGTTAGCTCACCTTCAACTGAAAAAGCCCATGTAAAGATTTCTCTCAACAAGAATTGAACTCAGGCCTTTTCCAATCAAAGGATACAATGTATCATCATAGAGAGGTTATGATTCCAAAGGCGTTGATCAAGCCTCATATGGATTATTGTGCACAGATTTGGTGGGCAGGTTTTCATGGTGATGAGGATATGTTGGAAAGGGTACAGAGAAGATTCACAAAAGGTAGTCAGTGATCTTTGGAATGTGGAGTATGAGGACAGATTGAAAGAATGCAAGTTGCAGAGTCTCGTGAATAGGAGGAAGAGGTGGGGGATATGATTGAGACATAAGCTGGTCAGGGGTTGTTATCAGGTAGACATGGAAGAGATTTTTCATAGAATGGGAGAGGGGAGTAAAACAAGAGGCCATTGCTGGAAACTATATAAGGAGGGTGTGAGCAAAGGAGTGAGAAGCCGGTTCTTTACATGGAAGGTGGTTAGTGAGTGGAATGCATTGCTTGAGTGTGTTGTGGATGTGGACACATTGAATCAGTTTAAGATGCAGTTGGATGAGCATTGTATGCAATAGTGAGTACCTCCCACGATGAGTCCCTGACTGCATGGAGGTCAAATGTTGATAATAATAATGTTGATAATAATCATTCTTCCAATTGTGAAACAGAAGCACTTAAAAGTAATTTTTCCCTAGGTAAGATGCTTACAAGTAACTTTTCACCCATTATGTATGTTTAAGTAATTGAAAATTAGAAGATGCCAGCATGAATGAATGAAATACTATAATAAATTATAGAAAGAGATGGCAAACATTAAGGAAAATGCAAGGTAGAAGAAAGAATAACATATGCTTAAGAAACTTTGGCAGCAGGATAAGAAAAAAAACAAAACTGTTTTTAATAAAGTGATACAATATAAAAATTTAATAAGAATTTAGAAGAATATAATAGGGTTAAGCAAAAAAGATAAAAAGAGAAAAAAAAATTGATTAAGTCTAAAGAACACAAAGAACTTTAGCATAAATTACAGACAGAGGGAAATAGGGGAGAAAAATAGACAAATGATGAAAGTTGAAAGCAAGGGAAAAAATATCCATGATATCTATAAATAAAAGATGCCAAGAAATTATATTCTTAGTTTAATCCTTTATCCAAGTGTAAACAAACAAGTTTGCAATTTATAGTCTAAACAAATGAAAAACCTGTCAACATCAAGATATGTGATTTTAGTGATGGAGAATAAAAGGATGATTAATCCTAAAAATAGAATCAAGACTATGAACATTAGTGCCAAATGGAATCTCAGCAGATGTGCAGAAGATGCCAAGAATCCTTGTTTATAATGCAAGGATTATGTCTACAACTATGATAATTACTGGAACAAAGTTAATAAGCCACACTATGGAAATGTGGAGGAGTGAGAATATCAAGGAAAATGAGAGGCTTCCAGGAGTAAAAACAATTGCCACTGTATGAGACCAGCTCAGAAGGGTCGAAGATTAATGCTGCGAAAAAAGTGTACTGTGCATTATAGAATATAACAAGAAGACGGATGTGGAGTTAATTGTTTTCTGTATATAAATACCTAAGTCATAAATATACGGCTTCGAAAGAAGTCAACGGAAGGACACCCACATGGGCAAAACTTACTCTTTTTATAATTCTTTTTCATTATGTTAACTCATGGCATTTTATTATCCATTTGTTATTGTTAGGATTACTGGAATGCAATGGATGAAAAAAAGCTGGATAATTACATTACAGAAATCAAACAGACTAAAACAAGTAAGATACTTTAAATATAATAACTATACGATGATTTATTCAGGCAATAAATCGTATAGTTTTTTTTTTTTTTACTACTACTTTTTCTTTATCATTATAATGATAAAGAAAAAGTAGTAGTAATGGTATTCAAATAAACACAATGATGAATTTCTTGTATTGTATCAGAGGAAATGTGGACAAATTCCAAATCAATATACTGAAAATGGTACTGTGCCTATTGAAGGTACAAGTAGTACAAAAGCAGGGGTTGTAGTTGTTGTTTATGAATTATGGCCAAAACAACTAAGGCCATGAGGCTAGTGTATGATGTCTGTTAATTGCATATGTTCTTCTAGAGAGTTTTGTTGAATGAAAAACCTGTGTCCCTGCCTCCTCTGCTGGTTACTCAGCTAGAAAAACACATAGTGGTGGTGGTGGTGTTTGCAAAGAAGAAAAAAAATCCAGAATTCTATGGAAGACTCAAGTTAATGAGACACTCCATAAAAAGACAAAATCATACCAAAAGTTCCTGGCAACTAAATCAGCAATGTAATTGTTGTAAAAATATAATGTAAACAAAAGTTATGAGACAACTCTGAGAAGAATGTAAACATAAAAGTAGTAAGATGCTAGAGAGGCTACTTAACAAAGCTCAGAAATAGAGGAGTAATAAAACTGAAGGCAAATATATTCTAAAAGTTTGAAATAATTATTAAATGAGAAAACAAAACAATAACTGAGAATATCCAACAGCAATGCAGTAACGAGTACATTTCAGTATTGGAAATTGCACCAGAAATACCAAAACTGATGTATAAAAATTCAGTAATTATGCATAATTCAATACAAATTCCAGATGGAGAAATGCACTGAGTGCATTAACACACAAATATATATATATATATGCATATATATAAAATAGATATGAAAGAGAAATCAAATAACCAAGGAATTTTCCTACTTGAGTTTTAATACGTAACATTTATGAAAATGTTTGAGAGGTTAACAAAAATTGAAAAGAGTAGGAAATAAAAGCTAGGTTAAGGCCAATTTGATTCTGACAAGAAAGGTTGTCAGAATCAAATTTTTACTTTAAGACAAAAAGGCAAGAAATCATGGAAATATAACAAGGATCTGTATATCAGTCTTGAGGTACAAAAGGAATGAGACAAATAGGGAACAGCTGTTTAAAATGGTAAAATTATATAGTTATAAATGGAACATTATGCAATCTAACTGAATGCTACATAGAAACATAAATTTGATTTAATAGGTGAATCTATTCAAATCACACTGTGAAGGAAAGAAGTGTGTATCCTGATATCAAACCCAGTGATATTAAAGTCACGTTTTTACATTATGAAGATAGCGCATATTTATTTAGTAATTGAGTCTTCAAGTCTATAACTAGATTAACTGCTGCAACAAATTCAGTATGAAAATTAAATAAAAAATAACCTATTCAATCACAAGGTTTAGAGAATATGAGAATAAACTAGGCTGGTATGGTGGGGTGCAATCTGAATAAATTCATATAAAACATGAGAGAAATTGCCAAACAAACTAAACTAGTAATATATAGGATGATCAAACTAATTTTAACTTATAAGTTTGGGTAAAAATAAAACAGATGACTGGAGAAGAGAGACAACATTCACAGATAAGAGAGTTCTTAGGAAAATTAGAAATGAACAGATAACACCAATGGCAGAATCAGATTTAAAATGAAGACATCAGAAAGGAACTCATATTATTAATCTATGAATAGACACTAAAAGAATGAGAGATGAAAGGAAGCTAGTAATAATGAAAACTTACAGTATCCTGTATACTCTTTTGAGGAAATCAGGAAATAATGATGACAAAATATTTTTATGTCTCATTTGGATTACTGTTATGTTTGCAATGGAGAAGTGTTTTACAGACTACTTCAAAATTTCTCACATATTAGAGATGGTTAGACCACTTGCAATAATAGACAAGAAGGTTGGCAATTAGTATTCCTGAATACACGTGATACCAAAACAGAACAGGAAGAAAACCTTTCTATTATAAGTAAATAGCTTCAATGGAGTCTTATGTAAAGAATATTATGCCAGTATGATAGAAGATTAATTTTTATAAATCTTAATAAGAATTGTTTGCATGGGTTGAAATGATGAGCTATGGGAAAAAAAGCACAACAAGTACTATATGAAAGAAACGTATATGTTGAAGTGGATATGGTTTTGCAAGTGATCATATAAGGAATGAGTGAATCAGAAGAAAACTAATGATAGCAATCAGCCAAACCAGCTTTCTTTAATGTGTCCAAACCACCTTAGCCTCTGCTGAGGCTAAGGTGGTTTGGACACATTAAAGAAAGCACCGAATAATATTACAGACAATGTTAATAGATTAGTAATGGTGATGATAGAGAGACCGAAGTGTGTGTGTGTGTGTGTGTGTGTGTGTGTGTGTGTGTGTGTGTGTGTGTGTGTGTGTGTGTGTGTGTGTGTGTGTGTGTGTGTGTGTGTGTGTTTGGGGGGGGGGGATTATGTAATCACAAAGGATTCTAGATTTAGTTCAATTGTTTAAAAAAAAAAATAAAAAAAAAAATAAAAACCAGCACCAGACCTAAAGGTTAGTAAAAATCTCAAATACTCTGATGAAGAAATAAATCTGGCAAGAAATTATATTCTTGTTTAATTCTTTATCCGAGTGTAAATAAACAAAGTTTGCATATGAAGTATCTTCTTGACTAGGCTACTTGTATATAGAGGCAGTTGACTTCAATAGACTTGCCATAATGTAAAACACTGGAAGAGCCACTACCCAAACTGATATCAACATTTACTGAGATCTCATCAATGGGAGCCAGACCTAGCAAGGCAATAATTAATGCAGAAGTCATATTTTCTGCATACAAGTAGTAAAAATGGCAAAACTAATAATAATAGTATCTGCTGGATTTCTGCTGAGGACAAGGACTAGTCATGACTAACATCATGCTCCAACAAAGATGTGCACAAGTTCATGTGGAGAGAAGACAAGAAAAAGCCTCATTGAATACATCATTATTGATGGTGGTATCTTCATGATGGTTCAAGATATAAGAGTGTACAGAAGATTAGAAATTGGAAGTGACCATTACTTAGTGATAAGCAGGATAAAAATGGATATTACATTGAAAAGAACATTATGTAAGAAACTTTTTAAAAGAATTGAAGTTGAGCAGCTTTCAGAGGTAAACTGTAGACTCGATTATACAAACATTGTTGAAGAAAATTTGAATCAGTTTGAAAACAAGAACCAAACTTGGGAATCTCAATGGCAAACTCTGAAGAAGAC
The DNA here is from genome assembly GCF_054136105.1 of Typopeltis vanoorti. Taxonomy (NCBI): domain Eukaryota; kingdom Metazoa; phylum Arthropoda; class Arachnida; order Uropygi; family Thelyphonidae; genus Typopeltis; species Typopeltis vanoorti. The sequence goes on along the minus strand of NC_143549.1, from coordinate 166,040,469 downwards.
ATTAATTGATTCAAGGCTAGGGAGGTACATGGTGAAGTTTTCTGTAAAGATAGAACAATAAGAATCCCATGATGGACACAAGAAGTTAAAGAAGCAGTTCTGAAAAAGAAGAAGCATAGCATACCAAATGCTCCTACTAATAAGTCAGCAGATGCTCTGAAAGAATACAGAAAAAATGTAAGAAAGTCATGTGTAAAATCAGCTTTGTAAAATTAACAAGTCAAGGGAAGACTGGTAAGAATATAGCAAATAAATATCAGGAATGTGGCACAATGTTCTAATGAGGCTAATGAAAAAGCTTAGAAATGGAAAGAGTACTTTAAAATGAATCAAAGATGATAAAGGTGACATCTTCACCTTTATCATCTTTGATTCATTTTACAAAGTAATGACTCCAGACATCACCTAATGTCTGGAGTAATTACTTTGAAAGACTGTTAAAACAAACCAAGCAGTGAAAGAACCGTACTAGAAAATTTAAGAGGAATGCAAAGAGGAGTACATATCAATACTTGATGTAGAAAAAGCCGTCAAAAACTTGAAATGTGGAAAGGAAGTAGATGATATTCGACCAGAAATGCTTAAGTATGGAGGTATAAAAGTTTTGCAGTAGCTACACTGCATAATTCAGAGGGCCTGGTCAGAAGGTCGAATTCCAGATAATTAGAGTAGAACTCGAATGGTTCCCATCTATAAAAAAAAAGGGAATAAAGCTGATTGTGAGAATTACAGAGGAATTTCTCTATCAGCTTTATTCCCTTTGTTGTGTTATCTCTTACAGGTCCATAGATTTATGCAAGCATACTTGATAAAGGGTTAAGAAAGATTGTGGAAGAGAAACCTGGTGAAGAATAAGCTGGATTCAGGTCAAATAGAGGTTGTCGAGATCACATTTTCACTTAACGATGGTTGAGCAATCATGGGAATATGACAAGGATCTTAACTTTTGTAGATCTGGAAAAGGCACATGACAACGTGCCCAGAGCAAAGCTTTTCAAAAGACTACAATTATATGTGGTAAATGGAACAATACACAAATCAATACATAGACTATATTTAAGTTGGAAGTCAGCAGTTAAAATTGACAATACAGGAAGATGGTTTGATGTAAAAGCAGGTGTAACACAAGGATGCACATTATCTCCATTCTTATTCATCATCTACATGGATCACATTATGAAAGAAAGTTGCATTAAACCTGATATCAAAAATTTGATATTGGAGATATCAAACTTAGTTCTTTGCTTTATGCAGATGATGACATGCTCCTAAAGACATCCAATGCACGTATCCAAAATTCTAACTAAATTAAATAATCCCCTTCTTTTTTAGCTAGTTGAATGCACCAGCTTCTTCCATTCCTTTCTGTACTGAGCTTTTTCATTTCAGTTCCGAATTCCCATCTCATCCAAGTCTTTTTGGATGTTATTCACCCAACGCATCCACAATATACCTCTCGATCATTTTTCATCAGGCTTCATCTTGAATGATTGTTTAGTCATTCACTCCTCCCCAATTCTTTCCACATGTCCAAACCATCTCAATCTGCTTGCTCGAATCTAGAAGTGGGGATCTATAGAGTTCATATAGTTCTTGGTTATTCTTCTCTATTCTCCTCTTGTGTTATCTCTTACAGGTCCATATACTTTTCTGAGGATTTTATTTTCAAAGATCTGCAATGCTATTGCATCTTGGTCTGTTATGCTCCAGGTTCCATATGAAAAAATAGTTCTAATAAATGTAGTGAATGATAAGATCTATTGGAGACATGTATTCTAGCTTTTATTTTTGTACTAATTTTATTATCTTGAGTAATCAATGTTCCAAGATATTTGAAGGAGGTGACACTTTTAAATTTCTGGTTCATTTCCCCCTTGATTATGATTTCTCCATTTTAAACATTCAGTTTTATCCTGGTTGATTTGTAATCCTAGTTTTTCGGCAGCAATTTTGAGTTTTATAAATGTTGTTCTAATGTCTTCAGCATTTTTTCCAAGGCATATATCATCTGCATATACGATAACATAAACAGAACATTACTGTTCTGTCTATGTTATCTTTCACAATTTCTCAAATGCATTTTTCTAATGCTAAATTAAAAAGGATGGGTGAGAGGGCATCTCCTTGTTTCAATCCTGTTTTAATATCAAAAATTAAATAACAGCTGTAACAAATTTGGCATGGAAATCAGCAATAGAAAGACCAAAACTATGAAAATAGACAGAAACATTGAACACATCAACTACATTCTGAATAGAGAACCTATAGAACAAGTAAAATATTTCAGCTATTTAGCCACAGTTTTTAGTGAAGATGGCAAGTTAAATTTGGAAAGAGATGAGAGAATATGCAAAATTGGTATGGTGGGTAGCCAGGTGAATAAATTTATATGGAATAAGAAAGAAATGAGCCAAAACACCAAATTAGCATTACACAAGATAGTTCAAACAAATTTTAAGTCATGGATCTGAGAGTTGGGTTAGAAATAAAACACTTTTTCAAAGACTAGAGACCACAGACACGAGGGTTGAGAAAAATTAGAAGAGTGAACAGATGGCATCAATGGCAGAATCATAAAAATGAAGATATTAGAAAGGATCTTGACATTGTTGGTATTCAAGAATGTGTGAGCAGAACTAATCTAAGGTAGTATGGCTACTTAAATAGAATGGGCAAGGAAAGGTTAGCAAAACAGGTGTTGGATGCCAAGATGGCAGGAAAAAGATCCAGAGAAAGACCAAGGTCTAGGTGGATTGATTTAATCAGAAGTGTTTTAGAAGCAAGAAATGTTAGATATGACAATATTGGAGTACTAACAAGTATAGACTGATTTGGAGGACAATTGTGGATAGGAGAGTAATAATAATGTAAACTTAATCATGTAATGCTGTCATGGTAGCCTGAACACTCCTTGAAGGTACATATCAAGAAATTAATGATGTAGCACAAAGGTGTATCTTTTCCTTCGATCTCTTTCCATCCACTGCTAGATATAGCCCCCTCCCCTTAACTTTCCAGTTCTGTATATCTTTAGCCAATGTACCCCATCTCAAGTCAAACCTTCATAGATCATCCCTTCAACTGGTTCTTTGGTGACCTTTCATTCTCTTGGCATCCACTTGGTGCTTAATTTTGCCTACCTTTTGTCTGATAGTGCACTAATATGATCAGCCCATCTTCATGTAACCACTTTACAACACTTCACTAAGGTGTGTCACCTTATTAAGATTCTGGATCATAAATAGTTGTAGTTTTTTTTTTTTTTTAACTTGATTACAAAGTAAATTAAGTTTGAAAGATTATAATCTTGTTTAATCCTTTATCTAAGTGTAAGCAACAAAGTGAAGATACTTCATGTACAAACTTTATTTACTTACACAAAGTAAGGAATTAAACAAGAATATAATTTACTTTGTAAGCAAGTGTAAAAACATTCGATATCTGATGCTGAGGATGACCTTAATAAAGGGGAAGAAATTAATTTATTTACTCATAAACACAGTAACTTAAGTAACCAACATGGAAGCAAAATACATAATTCCCAAATATCCTCTATGTTAAATCACAAGAAATATGTCACATTTATCAAATTAATATAAATCTATACAGTATTACATACAGTTGCAGGAAGAAATATCAATTTCTACAGATGCATATACTCCAGCATCCTGAGTGTTTTGATTAAGTTTTCTTTTTCTAGTTGTCTGTTTACTCTAATGAAGAAAAAATAAAATGTATTGGTGTAATAATGACATATTGAAAAGAATTTTATAATCATAAATGCTAACATTTTAAATGACAAATCTATGTTAATTAAATTTGTTCTTTAAATTCTTCTTATGAAATAATTATTCTTACACTATAATATCATGAGAATAACTTATAACAAAGAAAATAAAGAACTCCTGTTAAAGTTATTTATGACATTGAGTCCAGTTGTTGGAATAGCACATATTAGAATCTGTACTTCACATTTAGTAATAACTAAGAAATAGTTTTAAATATTAAAAATATCAAGCTATTTTAAACCTGGTTTTTACTCCATTTCCCAAGTAAGCAAACAGACAAGCAAGTCAAGTTTGTGCCTGCACGTATTGGAAGTCTAGCTGACCCTCAAAGTAGTGCAAGACCAAGGCAACTCTTGGTAAAAGTAGAATAAGCTCTGATCACTAATCTTAATATTTACCCTTAATGCAAAGCACATCTCCTGGAGCAGATGTATGATGTTTTGTATTAAAGGCAAGGGGCCACTACCCAGACCGGTTTGGACCTTTATTAAGGTCTCATCAGTGGGAGCCACGCTAGAAATACCAAGATTTTAGTAATACAGAGCTTATAAGTATTTTACTAGAACAAGTTACCATAAGGTGTTTTAACCTTATTAAATAAAAATCTCAGGAGGAGATATAAATGTAGAAAGTATTTTACCTTGGGTATTAAATGTTAAAATAGCTTGGTATTTTTAACATTTATTATACCCAAGGTAAAATACTTTCTACAAAAAAAGAAATAGTTTTATTCATCACACAACAATAAATTTACATTTTTATTTTTTAAATAAATGCATGTGATAATGTAATAAATGATCATGTAAAATGCATATTATTATTTTTTTTTAAATTTTATAAGAGTTAATAAGAAATTTAAAAAACCATATATTGTTGATATCAGGATCATAGAACCAAAGAAAACTGATCACAATGGGTCTGCATGAATGATCATAAAATGTAGAAAAGGTGACTCATACTATATCAAACTACCAAAAAAAGTCCCAACCATGGCATCAATGCCATACTAAAGGAAATTCACTATAGAAAACTGTCCACTATAATATACCATTTGAAGTTTTAGTTTCTAAGAATCATAGTGAGAGTTGAATGCAGCATGTTTGACCTCTATCTTTACCAACCAATTTGTCAACAATTTGCCAATAGATGGGCCTGCAACATGGCATCTATCACAATGCCTCTTTCAAACTCCAATTCTCCTCTCACAACTATTCCATCCAAACAACAGTTGCACTGACTTGGGAACATCATATTCCTGTAATTTATACCATCTACAAACATGTGACTCATTAGATGGCATAATGCACCTTGTCCATGGTGGCATATGTTAACTTCTTTCCAAGCAGAGTGAGTGTACAGTAATAAACAAATTAATTCAAAGAAGCTGAATTTTCTCAAGTTTTTGACTTTGATTTGGTTTGGTTTTTGTTTCAGCTCACAATAACTTTGGTTCACTATTTTGGTTAAGTACTGTGTGTTTAACTGTCTCTATGATGTTTATCACTAGTGTTGTGCATTTTTAATAGTGTAAAACAAGTTGACATTTGTAGTGCTTTATTGATTTTGTATAGCTATAAAATGGATACACCAAGAACGTGTTCAAAAATATGTAATCTTTCTCAACACACACATCCATCACTCAAAGACAAATTGCCAATGAGTGTGTGTTTTGGGTACTGTTAATGTGATTTTAAAGAGGTTTCAAACAGGTACCTTTTCTCCTGACAGAAAAGAAAAATGTGGGCAAAAAAGCAAAACTACACTTACAAGATTGTTTACTGGTTAGGAAAATGAATCCAAGATTGTCTTAGACTTAAATAGAGACTTGGCAGCTAGTTGGATTAATGTTTCTGACATGACAATCTGTAGAAGATTCCTGGAAGCAGGGAAGACTGCCCACAGACATAAACAGAAAACTGTTGATAAAGGCTAAGCAGAAAAAGTAATACTTAATATTTAATAATAAAAAAGTAATAAGACAAAGATTCTGTTGAGAAGTGGAAGGAGGTCATATTTTCATATGAGAGTCATTTCTTTTGTCCAAGGAGAGCGAGTATCCTATGTTTGCAAATCAGCAGCTGAGAACACTTTTCCTACCTACTTTCAACAAGCTCCTGAACACCAGACTAAAAAGATGTTCTAGGGTTGTTTTACTCATAACGGTCCAGGATTTGAGGGCATTCTTTTTTGAGGACATTCACCAGTCGGGTCACCTGCTCAATTACTTCTAAGTATCGTAATATGATAAACAAATTTGTAGTGCCACAACTACAGCAGTGCCTGTGCATGAATTCAGTCATTTTCATGCAGGGGACACTCCACATATCGGTAGATCCATACAAGAGATTCTTTGAGAACATTTCACGGAAGCCAGAGTGATCAACTGTGCATTTGTCACTGCATGGCCGCCTCATTCACCTGATCCGATCCCCCCTGTGATTTCTAGCTGTGGGGATTTCTCAAAGAAAAAGTTTATTGAGCTCATACTGATAACTTGCCAGCACTGAAAGACAGCATATGCACAACATCAGTCCTGACTAGCTGCATTCTGCTGTTGAACGCATTATGCCAAGGATGCAGTTTGTGACATACTGGGAAAGGCAGCATACTGAACAGTACAGGCTGTGAATACATAATGTGAATACATAATGTAGGTGATAACCTCCATTATGTATTCATTTACACATACATAGAAAAATTACTACATCTACATTCGGTACACTTCTGTGTGACGTACAATATATTACTGCAAAGTTTCACTGCATTTGGATCACTGGATGGCACTCCGCAAGACCTTAAACAGGGATACTTTAATTTTGATCACCCTGTGTGTGTGTGTGTGTGTGTGTGTGTGTGTGTGTGTGTGTGTGTGTGTGTGTGTGTGTGTGTGTGTGTGTGTGTGTGTGTGTGTGTGTACACACACACACACACACACACACAGAGAACAGTTATAATACTATAATACATATAATAAAAACAATATACACAATGAAGTCAATCTATTAAAAACAAAGTGCCTAGCAGGTGGAAGTGACAGTGCAACAGACATTGACTTGGAAGTAAAAACCATAAAATCATTGAATGCCTTGTATCAGGGCTCCATAATAGATACATCTGACTTCTTTTTTTTTTGGAACAGTATGTAATAGTATGACATATGGGCACTTTCATTAACAGTGACACATGACATATAAATGTGGTATCATTTTAATTTTCAAATTTACTACTAGCAAAAAAAAAACAGTAAATCTGACCAATGTGAACTGGTTATAGTATTTTGAACAGGATAGACATGAGCAGCTATCAGAACCATGATGGGTATTTTATGGAGTCAAAGTCAAGGAAAATTAAGGAGCTGTACTAGTTGATTAAAAAGAGTATTTACCTATGAATGAGAATTTGACCCTCACTATAAACAAAGGAAATGAAAAGAGGTTGTGGAGACAAAGTATGAGAGCCATCAGTATGGATTGTGCGAGGAATGCAGATATATTTGAACAAAGATGAAAATTGAAGAACCGATCAGTGAGAGGATGGAGGTGCATGCCTTGAAATCATACATACATACATATCCAGAGAATGAGAGAAGAATGATGGCCATTGAGAATTATGAATTGGTCCCCCCCCCTCCACACACACACACACACACACACAAAAAAGGAGGAAAAGACCAAGGGTTAAATCAAGAGGAACCATTGTGAGAAGGTATGGAGATAAGAGGCTTATAAGATGAGGACTGGAAAAATTATCAAAAATGGAATCTGGGAACAGACAGCTGCTAACAAGTGAAAATGTTTGCTAAAAGCAAAGCAACTATAATATATAATACACTACACACTTACATATAAATGATATGGAAATAGTAGTGTGAGAGATGAAGAGAGAACAACAACACAAGAGGAACAGAGAAATCGGGCCGAGAGTTGGGGTGGATAAGGAGACATCATAAGGAGACAATACTATCATAGGGATAGTAGACATTGTAAGTAGTAATGAATATGTGTATGGGAGATGATTGGCTTAGAAATGAAATGGATTGGGATGGGAGGGTGGGATAATAAAGACAAAGGAGATATATGGGATAAGCTTTAAGAAATATTTATATATAAAGGTGATTGGGAAAGGGCAGGTGTGGTATTGGACAAGGGTGATAACATACAGAACAATAAAAGCATGTAAACACAAGAAAAATATTTAATTAACCAAATATTTCAGTCTGGAAATAGCAGACCATCTTCAGTGGCACTACAAGAACAATATTTAAAAAAAAAAAATACAAGCTGGAATACAAGCAGAGACATGACTGAAATAAAGATATTAATTAATAATATTAACAATAGATCATTTAAAAATAGAACAAGCCGCGTGATGTTATATCACTAAGTATTAAACGGAATATTTTTAAGCAGAGACATGACTGAAATAAAGATATTAATTAATAATATTAAATAACAAAATTAATATGAATTAATGAGTTATCCTGATTAGACTTTCCCAGATTTTTGATACAGATATACAGTCATTCCGATTCAGGTTAGGACGATGGAGTAAGGCCTCTATGCTTTCTTTGAATAAACGTTCAAATTTATAATGGAATCTATGTGAGAGGCGAGTTTTTGACCAAAGGATGTTGTGGTTAGTTTCAATCCCATGCTGAGCCAATCCAGATTTTTCAGGTTTGTCATGATGAATGGAGGATTGATGTTCTTGGATCCAGTTTGTCGTTCAACCTATTGCAAGAATTCTGAAGAAATACAAGTTAACAGCTACGTATTCACCTATTAACAAATTATCTTCCCATTTTCCTTCTCCTAAAGACAAATGCTCAATTATGTCTCTTCCTGGAGTTTATCAAATTCCCAGCAACTGTAATCTCTCTTATTTTGGACAAACTGGACGTTTGTCCAAAATAGGAGAGATCACATTCATCACAACAAACCTGAAAAATCTGGATTGGCTCAGCACGGGATTAAAACTAACCACAACATCCTTTGGTTAAAAACTCACCTCTTACATAGATCCCATTATAAATTTGAACGTTTATTCAAAGAAAGCATAGAGGCCTTACTCCATCGTCCTAACCTGAATCGGAATGACTGTATATCTATATAAAAAATCTGGGAAAGTCTAATCAGGATAACTCATTAATTCATATTAATTTTATGTTATTTAATATTATTAATTAATATCTTTATTTCAATCATGTCTCTGCTTAAAAATATTCCCTTTAATACTTAGTGATATAACATCACATGGCTTATTCTATTTTTAAATGATCTATTGTTAGTATTCCACCTTGTATTTATTTCTTTTTAAAACTGTTCTTGTAGTGCCACTGAAGATGGTCTGCTATTTCCAGACCGAAATATTCGGTTAATTAAATATCTTTCTTGTGTTTACGTGCTTATATTATTCAGTCTTTATGTCATAAGTATCCTTAAAATATCAGATACATATACAGTTGAATAATTAAATTTTGCAAAGGCTTTTGATAGATTGCCACACCACAAGTTGGTAACTAAAGTGATACAGGAGTCTCTTTTGGGACCGCTGTTATTTAATTTGTATATTAAAGGTATTCATGAGGAACTCTGTAACCTCTAGAAAGCGTCCCCAAGGTGGCAGATACGAGAGCCCACCAGATATGATGGAATGATCAAAATATATTGAATAAGGACTCATGGACCAACAGGGCCATCATCTTGATTGTAAGAGAAGTAGCATACCCATGGTCCCATAGGTGGATCTATCCTCTTCTTCTACTACTACTTTGAGGAAGATCATAAGAATAAGGTGTTAGATCCTGAATGAAGAAATCTTGCAAAGAAATCATTCATTCATTCAGGGTCTAACATACTAAACTACACAAACAAAGAGAAATACCTGCACATCAGCTGAAATTAAAGTGAAACTTCTTCACATATGTATAAAATTGCATTTTATTTTATGTACCATGTATTTTAATCTATTGTGATCATACCAAGATCGAATTAGAGATTGTCTTAAAAGAGGAATTTGTTAATATTATTTAAACCTCACTTTAGCTGTATAGAATGATTGAGAGTCACCAGATAGATATTAAGTAACAATTCATAGAAGGTATACAACTACACATGTCCAGCGTAACGCCAGAGGCAGTAGTTTATGCGGAAAGTACGTCGACGCGAATTCCATGAATACAAGAGTATAACAGCAAAGGGGAGAGCAAGGGATGAACCCAAGGGGACTCCGAAAAAGGGGGCGCTCGAACGAAGAATATAAGAGAATGAGCGCTGTATCAGCTCTCTCTTGTCTTATCGTTTTTCCTGGTTCGGAAGTTAGCCGGTAGTTCGAGTAAGGGGGATGAAGCGTCAGTGCTACAATGTCAGACGGCGAGCTTTCCTGAGAATGTTGTAGGATTCCACGCAGAGCTGAAGGTGAAATTTTCCAGCCCTAGCAGAATCGAGCCCTCGCTGAAGAGTCCCATCGAGAGGAATAGAGATGTTTCCTGAGATGCAAAGAATCGAGTCCGTGATCGGCAGTAATTATGAAGATAGCGTAGCCCCCTGCTGGCGTAAGGACAGCCAATAGACAAGAGGTAACCAGACGTATACACAGTGCTGAAAGATGTCGGAAAAGGTTCGATAAAGTAGAATTACTCTATTTTGTGTTTAGAATTCCTTAGAAGAGAGAAAATTACTTGTGAATGTAAATTATGAACATCATTCTAAAGATCTTTGTGGACAGACTCTAATTAGATAGTTAGCCTCCTTTTGAGAATAAGAAGAATTGTTTGGAAGAGGTCTTTTGTGTTGTATGTGATTGATTTGACATAACAAGATTAGGACTAGACTTATAGTAACTGAATAACATTAGAATTTTAGTTATATTATCTTATGAACAGCTTGCAGAAGGGAATTTTAGCTTAACACCATATCATTTGCTATCTATCTCAATTATCAGTCACTGTGTCTTACATGCTTTATAACCTTTGATTTAAATTTAAAGTGTGTTGATCTTTTAACTCGAGTTTCCTTATTTAGTATTGAGATAAATTGAATGCCTGAATTCCTTTAGTATATTTTGCTTAGATATTCCAATAAACATGATTTATTTGCCTATACCTGAGTCATGCTTGATTACGATTCCGAATTACCACTCATAAAAATAGAACCTCTTTAGGCGGGAAGGAATTAGAAAGTGTATATAATCATAGATTTAGGTCATGAATGCAGTCTGAATCTATACAGCCGTATTAAAGTAAAATATAGTGTAAGGACGCCTCAGAATCTAGTATTGTCTCCCTGAGTAAGGATCTTTTTTGCTATAGGATACTGGCTGGCGCAGCATAATATAAATTTGCCAGTATCCGAAGAGGAAACAATCCTAGATGTAAGTATATTAGGCCCGCTATCTGAAGAAGTAAAATAGTGATTGAAAGATAGAAAGGGATGATATAAAATAAGAAAAACAATGACGTAACAAAGGCTTTATCAATGAACTCTTATGCTATTAGAGTATTCAAAGTCTATGGGGTCTTTCCATTTCAGCTGTATATTTATGTCTCCTCTAAAATTTCCTCTTTTCCCTTCAGTACACCTTATTGGTTTAAATCTGAAAGAACAAGTTCAGCCCTACCACTGGACTATCCATTGCCAGGTTAGTAACCTGACATGGAGAACACTAAATTAATTTTAAGCCAACAGAGAAAGGTATTCAAAATGAATCTACAGAAAATGAAAATGGAATGAAAAAGGTAAAACAAAAATGGAAATGACAAAATCTAATACACATAACAAACTGGAATACAAGAAGAATAGCATATAAAGAAATAGAATTAGATTTAATATTAAACAAAATAAACTTTCAAAAAGTATTAATCACTGAAACAAAAAAGAAATTAAAAGGAGCCATGAGAACTGAAAATTTTAATGTAACATATAGTGGAGTCAACAAAGACCAAAGAGCACAAGCAGGTGTTATGATTTGGATTCATAATTCTCTTTCAAAACAGTTAACATATTATAAACTATGAAATGAATGAATAATAGAAGCTAGAATAAAAATAGACATAGGTTATTTAACAACAATTGGTTTATATGCCCCAGAAGAAGGAAGAAAAGATGATAATGTTGAATTTTATAATCAATTACAAAATATATATAATAAAATAAATAAAGATGATTATGTAATATTAGCAGCAGACAAATGCAAGAATTAGAAAAATGAAAATTAATAATAATATAGGAATACATGGAGACATATTCTAAACAGGAATGCTAAAAAAATTGATTGTACTTTGTAGTTTATAATAATCTTAAAATAATGAATTCTTTCTATAAACATAAAGACATACATAAATACACTTGGACAGCAAGTGAACAGAAATCAATATTAGGTTACTTTATCATAAATGAAAAGACAGTTTTCTATAGATGTTAGAGTCCAGAGGATATGAAATAAGTAGTGACCACTTCCTCATTAAAATATAATTAAGATTACCTCCTAAATGGCTACAAAAAACAGAAAGAAAATTTAAAACTTTTTTATAACACTAGATTATTAGACAAATATACAATAGTTATATGAACAAAGAATTAATCAATATTTAGATAAAATAAAACGAAATGAAGAAATACAATGGCTTAATATAAAAATTATACTTAAATACATTAGGAAATGAAAGCTTAGGAAATCCAAAAGATTCAATTAAAATAAAAAAAAAACTGAAGATATGGGATGATACAATCAAAGAAATAACCAAAATGAAAAAAGAAGCATATCATAAATGATTAAGCAGTATAAATGGTTAGAAGATGAAACAGAGTACATAATAAGAGCCATAGCTAAAAGAGAAGTCAGAAAAAGACAGACTTATGGAACATTTTTTTTCTAATTTAGAACATGACTTATATAGAATAAGACCCAATGTATATAAGATATTGAAACATTTAAGCCTAGAGAAAGCATAAAATTAAACACCAAATCGAAATTAGAGGAATTTCTAAATTTCTATACAGAATTGTGGACAGACAAATATTTTTTAAAAAAGATAATTGGCAAACATTCAATGAAAATGAAACAGAAATAACTAAAGAAGAATTAGAAATCAGCCTGAAAGAAACAAGAAACAGAAAATCATCTGGAGAAGATAAGTTAGGTTCAGAATTATATAAATATGCAGGAATAAGGTTTAAAGAAAGACTCATTATTTTAAAATAAAATCTATTCAACCAATAGAATGGAAAAAAGTAATAGTGATCCCTATTTTTAAAAAAAGGCAATAGAGATGACCCTAAAAAATATAGATGTATAAGCATTCTAAATTCGTTATAAAATATATAGCAGAATTTTAAATAACAAACTAATAATATATTCCGAAGACTTTATTTTAGAAGTACAAAACAGATTTGGAAAAGGAAGATCAGCCTTTTGCCTAAAATTGATAGAGAAAATAAGAGATACAATTTAGAAACGATTATTTATTGACTTTGAAAAAGCATTTGATAAAGTTAAAAGAAGTATTTTATTTAACATATTAAAAGAAAGGCAAATATCAAATAATATTCTAAAAGCTATTATAAGTATAAAAAACTTATTGTTTAATACTGACCATATACAAATATTTTAACATTCTTTGCCTACCAGTTTCGCTAGCAAACTGTCTAGCTTTTTCAAGGCGTTGATGGAAAAGTATAAAAAATACTAGTAAATGCAAATTGAAAGGAACATTAAAAAACGCTGAAACACTCTAATAGCTAAGCTTGCACTTTCGCGTGACAGAGACTGAGTGAACTTATTGTTCTTAATCATTATCACACATGCGTGTTTGTTGTAAACCATAATGTGATTACTAGCTAGCTGTAGTTCAGATGGATTTAGAAAGAGGATGAGGTTTTTCCATGAACTGTTAAGAATAGTACCCTGGTTTCTGTTGAGGTTTCCACCAGTTTTTAATACTACTGAGGCTTCCTTGAATAAACAATGTCTATAATCGTCGTCTAAATATGGCATGGAGCTATTTTGCCACAGTATTGTGTGGTTAGATGCACAGAAATGATGTGCTAAGCTGGAAGAAATACTAAATACTTCTGTTGTGGTTTACATCACCAACATGCTCCCTCTGTCTGATCTCCAAACTCCGTGAAGTTTGTCCAATGTAGGCGAGACCACAGGAGCAAGGAATGTAATATACTCCTGGATATTTGTAGAATGGCACCTTGTCTTTTGGCGATCCTAAAAGTTTGATGCTGGTGGTTGGTTGTTGTCTGATGTTGTGGGCTTTTGGTATTCTGGCTATTTGATAAGAAATTGACTTCATGAAGGGAATCACTACAGCAGAAATGTGCTGAGAGTTTGGTTCTTCTTGTCTGGGGTTGTCACCGTATATATTACTTTGCAATTACACCAAAGCACATTCCTAAAATGGATTTTATGTGTGGAATTGAAAAAGGCCTATATCCACTACTGCAAATTGCAGCCAACACTATTAGATTCAAAAGTACCATAATCCTAGCCAAAGCTAAACAACCTATTCTCAACATGTCTCCTTATGATAGAAAGGCAATCCTTAACTTAAAGAAAAACAAAGATGTCATCATCATTACCAAGGTTGATAAGGGAAATTCAACAGTCATCCTTAACTCTAAAGACTATTATGATAAGTTAAATGTATTACTATGAGACAACTCTACCTATAAGATCCTAGACAAAGATCCCACCATAAAAAATCACAATGAAACAAACCAACTAATCCGTAATTTCAACATTTGGCCAGAAGAGGTGAAGAGAAGAATAAAATTTATCATATCCCATTACTCCCAGACTATATGGGACACCTAAAATACATAAAAAGATTATACCTCTCCATCCAATCGTTGACGGGAGATCATCCCCAACTTACCTTGTGGCTAAGCATCTTGTAAACTTATTAAATAACAAAATAAGATCAACAGAATCCTATATCAAGAATACTCAACATTTTGTAAATAAACTCCAAGCCGTTAAGATTGAACCAACAGACATACTAGCCAGTCTGGATATTCTGTCCCTCTTCACCAATGTACCAGTAGAAGAGGTAATAAACATCATTCAAGACCTCTTTCCTCTAGACATTACACAGATGTTTAAACACTGCCTTCAGTCTAACTTCTTCAAGGTTAATAACACCATATACCAACAATTAGAAGGCCTAGCAATGGGAAGTCTGCTATCACCATCTTGTGCAGACCTTTTCATGGAAAAACTTGAAAAAGAAATTCTCTCAGCAATCTCCCCTAGACCATCTATATGATGGAGATATGTTGACGATATTTTCATTATATGGCAAGATAGCTTAGAAAACCTAAAATAGTTTGTGAATAAAATCAACTCCATACATAACAAGATAAAATTCACTCTGGAAGTTGAAAACAACAACCATCTGCATTTTCTAGACATCTTGATAAAAAGACAATCAAATAGTGTCAATTTATCTATTTACAGAAAGTGGACAGACACTGGAAGATACCTTCATTATACTTCTAACCATCACAAGACACACAAACTAAGCATTATCCATATGTTGAAAAATAGAGCAGGTAAGTTTATATCAGAAGAGGAGTACACAGACTGAAATCTCACTAATAGCCAAAACATTATCACAAAATGGATACCCTCCGAACATCATCAAAAAATATCTATATGGTGACAACCCCAGACAAGAAGAACCAAACTCCCAGCATATTTCTACTGTAGTGATTCCCTTCATCGAGTCAATTTCTTATCAAATAGCCAAATACTAAAAGCCCACAACATCAGAGTGATCTTCAAACCAACCACCAGCATCAAACATTTTTTAGGATCACCAAAAGACAAGGTGCTATTCTACAAATATCCAGGAGTATATTACATTCCTCGATCCTGTGGTCTTGCCTACATCGAACAAACTTCACGGAGTTTGGAGATCAGACAGAGAGAGCACGTTGGTGATGTAAACCACAACAGAAGTATTTAGTATTTCTTCCAGCTTAGCAGATCATTTCTGTATGTCTAACTACACAATACTGTGGCAAAATAGCTCCATGCCATATTTAGACGACGATTATAGACATTGTTTATTCAAGGAAGCTGCAGTAGTGTTAAAAACTGGCAGAAACCTCAATAGAAACCAGGGTACTATTCTTAACAGTTCATGGAAAAACCTCATCCTCTCTCTAAATCCATCTGAACTACAGCTAGCTAGTAATCACATTATGCGTTTACAACAAACACGCATGCGTGATAATAATTAAGAACAACAAGTCCACTTAGTCTTTGTCACGCGAAAGTGCAACCTTAGCTACTAGAGTGTTTACGACGTTTTTAATGTTCCTTTCAATTTGCATTTACTAGTATTTTTTTATACTTTTCCATCAACGCCTTGAAAAAGCTAGACAGTTTGCTAGCGAAACTGGTAAGCAAAGAATGTTAAAATATTTGTATATGGTCAGTATTAAACAATAAGTTCTTTATACTTAACTTTCAAATGACCAAATATTTTAATTTGAGCTATTATAAGTATATATATGAAAATAATTAAAATACAAATAAGATTAAATTATGAACTATCATATCCGAGAGAGATCAAGGAATCAGTGTGTGATCTCAAGGCCATTTGTCTCTATGTGGGATGAAAAACCCAAGTTTCCAGTAGAAAAACCCTGCTACCTATGTATGAGATCGGCTAACTCATCTTCAATTGAAAAAAATCCATACAAAGATTCCTCTCTTGTTACAATGAGAATCAAACTTAGGCCTTTTCCAATTGAAGGATGCAACATTCTTCCAATTGCACTATGGAGGTACTAAAGGAGCAGGTTCTTTGCATGGAGAGTGGTTGGTGAGCAGAATGTACTGCCTGACATTGTAGTAAATGTGGATGCACTGAATGAGTTTAAAGCACCAAGATGAGCCTTTTGACTGCATGGAGGTCTGGTGTTAATAATATAGTAGTATTATTAAGTCCGTATAATAATAATCATCATAATACGAACTTAACATATCAATTCATGTCTTGAAGGAATTCTCCAGGAAGTTAATGATGCCCTCTGCATACCTGCTTAGCACATCTTGCAACAGAAGTCGCAAGATGAGTTTGGAGATCAGACAGAGAGCACGTTGTTGATGTAAACCACAACAGAAGTATTTAGTATTTCTTCCGGCTTAGCACATCATTTCTGTACGTCTAACCACACAATACTGTGGCAAAATAGCTCCATGCCATATTTAGACGACGATTATAGACATCGTTTATTCAAGGAAGCTGCAGTAGTGTTAAAAACTGGCACTGCACATCCCAAAGAAGTGGAAAGATGTTAAGTTGTATCACTACACAAATGGAGTGATAAGATTGAACCTATGAATGATGGGGTTGTGATTAAGGTGGTTTAGAGGTTGGTGAAGGATAGGATTCAAAACTTGGTTGATAATAGTCATTCTCTGTGATGATTGGCATGATTTGCTTCTGTACCACTCCAGTTCGAGTGACTTCAGCGTCCCCTGCAAGTTGCTAAATACTCCAGGCACAATTTGACAGAGTAAACTTCAGGAGGACCGGATGATCAGGAAGTCATTCAAAGTGTTATCAAAAGGTTCAGTACTGTGCCATCTAGCAGCTAGCCTACGAAAACTGTTTTACTGCTGTGCGCTTGAATGGAGATGCTCGCCATTAATTAGGGTGTGGATAGCAAGGTCAACAAGGCCATCATCTGCAATGTATGTGTGAAAATGGGCGAGGAGACTGATACTAATCTGGGGGCAAAACATGGATCCAAAGTAAACAATAGATTTACAGTTGACTAAATTCAATAAATGTTTTGCTTATGATAGTACAATGCACTCCTTTTTTCTCATATGACAAACTTTCAGAATATCAACTTTGGCAACTCTAAATTCTGATCTTTAAGCCATTCTTCAATGAGATGGTGATAATCTTGTTTAACTTTAATGCTAATAAAAGAATCCCATATTTCTTAGAAAAAAAGAACCTTTCCTTCCAGCCTTAGTTTTGACAACTTCCAAATCTCTAGAAATGGTAAGATTTCATTTCTTGGGTGTTGCAAGTTTTTTCGCTTGGTTATAATATAAATGTCAAGAAATTATATTCTTGGTCACATCCTTTATTCAAGTATAAGCAAACACAGTTTGTGCATGAAGTATCTTCACAACTGGGCTACTTGTATATACATTCTAATGACTTCACAAATTGCCCTGGCATCCCATAATGCAATGCACATATCCTTACAGACATGTATAATGCCATGCATTATTATCTGGCTCTCACTGAGGAGACCTCAAAAGTCAAAACCGGTCTGGGTAGTGGCCCTCACCCATTATGCATTGCATTATACATATCCTTACAGACATGTTTAATTATTATTATTCAGGCCTCCATGGAATCAAAAGACTCATCTCAGGAAACACAAAGTCTATCACACCCCTCCTTGAACTCATTGACCATTCTTGCTCTCACCACTATCAGGCAATGCATTCCATGGTTCAACCACCCTCCATGCAAAGAAAATACTCCTCACCCTCTTGCTTACAGCTTCCTTTTGCAACTTCCAGGGATGATTACTTGTCATCGCTCCTTCCCGCTGTTCCACAAGCAAAAGAACTCCCCAGTGTCAACCCTGTTTAAAGTCTCAATCATATCACCTCTCCTCCTCTATCTACTAAACTCTGCAGTTACCTCAAACAATCCTCATAACTAACACTGTGCAGTCCTAAAACTATCTTTGTTATCTGCCTCTGTACCCTTTCCACAGTTAATCTATCCCCTTCAAATCCTGAGGACCAAATTTGAGAACAATAGTCTAAGTGTGGTCTGATCAAGGTCTTACACAATGGAATGATAACTCTTTTATCTCTGCAGGTCAGCATCCTTCTCAGTATTGCAGCAATCCTCTACGTTACCTTCATCACCTTTGCAATAGGTTCCCTGAATTTCAATTTTCTTTAAATCACCACCCCCAGATCTCGTCTCCCCTACTTCCTCCAGTACAGATCCTCCAATCGAGTATGCAGCCTCCCATCGACGTATCCCATACTTCAAGACTTTACATTACATATCCCTACAGACATGTATAATGCTATGCATTATACATGCCTATAAGGATATGTATAACAAGGATAAGACTTCAAATTTTTGGTAGGAAAACAAGTTGGGAATCATGCAGAAATGCTTCAGTACTCTCTCTCTCCAAATAAGCACCTAAATTTGAAATGGCATCTACAAAAAATAAGAGGGTCCTAAACCAGTGATTCAGAGATTTCAGTGATGCAAGAGATAGTATTATCTCTATAAAGAGACTGTGTCAATTTGTTTAGATTACTCATGTTTGTTTGTGTGTGTTGATGTGCATGCCTGATGTACCCTTACAGATACATCTTACTGTTTTCACACCAAGTCTTAAGTAAATTTAAATCCGATTGGTACAATGACTTTTAACTTCATTATTTTTAGAATCCAGGAAGTGACTGACTCAAGACTAAATAAAAACATATTTAATGAAACTAAAAACTGTATACATGATAAACTATAAAACTAATTGGATAAAAGGCCTAAAACAGAAACTATATTTCTGAGATCTCCTTTATCTTTAGACGATACATTTGTTCTCTCACTGACTCGTTCTATTATTGGTTTGTTTTTACATAAATTTAATCAGTTTAGCACACTAAACGTTTTGTTTTTCACAACAAATTCCTATAAAAACAATAATGATTACATTACAATATCTGCATTTTGTGTAGGAGATTGTTCCAAAGCACAGAGGTAGACAGAATAAAAAGGAAGAGAAATTTGTTCTGTGTTTCAAGTTGAATTACAAAAATACAAGGCTTAGATGCTTAAACATTTAGAAGAGAATGGGGAAAGTGATGTCAATTCTAAGAAGAAACTGAATATCTATATGATAGTAAGTTGAATGAATCAGTGAAACATGAATCACCAATCAGTCTTACTGATCTCTTCTGTTCTGCATACTGCATCAAGAATTTAGAGAGCTTAGAAGCACCACCCTCAAATATGATAACACTCAATGATTGGAAAGGTTAGATATGAGAGTAATTATTATTATTATATAACACCTCCAAGACTCATCGAGGGAGGGCACGTACTCCACAGCTCTCCATCTCCACCACTCAACCTCATCCACCGGCCAGATTATCTACACCAACGCCATCTACATCCACCACCACTAGTATTTTCACAAACATCCATGCCCACGGCAGGATTCCAACCCACAGTCTTTTGGCTGGAGAATGGATACGCTAATCACTCGGCCAACCAGACTGGCACCCAACATCTATTAAATAACCCAACAACTATTATTATTATTATTCAGGCCTCCATGGAGTCAAAAGACTCATCACGGGAGGTCCTTCCTAGGAAACACAAAGTGTATCATACAACTCATTGACCATTCTCGCTCTCACCACTATCAGGCAATGCATTTCACAGTTCAACCACCCTCCATGCAAAAAAAAAACACTTCTTACCCTCTTGCTCACAGCTTCCTTTTGTAACTTCCAGGGATGGCCCCTTGTCATGACTCCTTCGCGCTGTTCAACCAAGCGAAAGAATTCCCCAGTGTCAACCCTGTAACCACCACTCAACAGTTTAAAAGTCTCAATCATATCACCTCTACTTTTTCTATCCACCAAACTCTGCAGTCCACATTCCCTCAGCCAATCCTCATAACTAACATTGTACAGTCCTGAAACCATCTTTGTTATCCACCTCTGTACAATTTCCACAGTTAATTTATTCCATTCAAATCCTGAGGACCAGGATTTGAAGTGTGGTCTGATCAGAATCTTATACAACGGAATGATAACTCTTATCTTTGCAGCAATCCTCTGAGTTACCTTCACCACATTTGCAATATGTCCCCTAATTTCAAGTTTCTATCAATCATCAACCCTAGATCTTTTGACTCCCTTACTTCCTCCAGTACGACTCCTCCAATTATTATTATGAAGTGTCCCAAACCTCAAGACCTTACATTTTGCTGTATTAAACAGACAGCCCCATTCATTTACCCATCTGTCTAGTTTATTCAAATCCTCTTGCAGAGCTACCACATCTGCACTATTACTAATAACCTTTCCCAGCTTCACATCATCTGCAAAAAACTGAATATCCCCCTGCAATCCACTGACAATGTCATTCATATAAAGGTTAAACAATATAGGTCCCAGTACTGAGCCCTGTGGGACCCCACTTGTAACCTTCTGCCTCCTTGATACTGCCCCACCATACACAATTCTCTGATACCTATCAAACAGCCAATTCTGAATCCAGTTGACCAACTTGACATCCAAACCCATGTGCTGTAACTTACATATCAGCTTATAAAGTGGCACCCTGTCAAATGCCTTCGCTAAATCCAAGAAAATGGCAGTATATGCCTTTCCCTCATCAACTGTTCTTGTAACTTTATTATAAAAGGCTAGCATATTACTAAAACAAGAGTGCCCCTTAACAAATCCATGTTGACTCTCACAGATAACATTACCCTCATCTGCCCAATGCTGGATACAGTCCCTCACTAATTTCTCCAAGATCTTAACAACTACTGATGACACACAAACTGGCCTATAATTAGACACTTCAGTCTGCTACCACTCTATGCAATGGCACTATCTTCCATTCCTTCCATTCCCTGGACACCTTTCCCATAGCCAGACATTCACTGAAAAGCCAGGTCAATGGAGCTGTCAGTTCTTTAGCACATTCTCTCAAAACTCATGGTGAAATACCATCCAGTCCCACAGCTTTATTGACATAAATAACCCAACATCTATGAAAAAAAACAGCTATTTCTGAACAAAGATGATATAAAAAATATACAGGGTGTTCGGGATAAATTTGACAGTTTCGTAAGGAAAAAGAAAATCTTCTTTGTATCTATTAAATTTAATGAATTGACAAAAAAACCTTACAGGCAGAGTTAATTACAATATTATCAACAAGATTTACTCAAAATAACCACCATTAGCATCGATAACAGCTTCAATTCTGCTTCGGAACCTCGAACAAGCTGATGCTACGGTCTCCCTGGGAAGGGCCGCAAAAACTGTTTTAATTTTATCCATTAACTGGGCTTTTGTATTACTGGAAGTGCGATTGGTGTCTTTTTCAACTGCGCCCCATACAAAATAATCCATGGGGTTAAGGTCTGGGGAGTTTGGAGGCCAAACATTTGGACTGGTGAAGTCGTAGAAATTTTCAGACAACCATTTTTGACTTTTCCCAGAGGTGTGGCAAGGGGCCGAATCCTGCTGCCATACATACGGCCTACCATTGGCTACCCTTGTTATCCAGGGCTTGACTACAGTTAGCAACTCCACGAACAAAGCCCGAATTCCAATGCCAGGGTTCTTCAACACCTGTTCCTGCAGATTTGCGAGGAATTCTGCTGTACGAACGCAATCAGATCGTCTGCTAGGGATCTTTCTTCTTGCTACATCCTCGTAGTCACCATTGCAAGTCTCTAGTTCATGCCTGATTGTTTTTACTGTATTCAGGGAGCATTGGACAGCAGTCGTAATATCCTTATTTTGATGGCGGGCACGAATCATCATGATACAAGTTATTCTCTTCCATGATTCAGGTGGGTTCCAGCTATCCATCCTTTCTGACATCTTGTATATGAATGAAGAAGGGTCCAAACTTTTAAATGAAGAGAAGTGTGTGTTAATACATGTAACTTACGGAAAAATATAATTAATTATAAATATGTCAAATTTATCCCGAACACCCTGTATATCTATATAATTATAATAATACAAGGATAATAAGGAACATTCAACTAGCATAAGTTTAAAATTAATCCAAGAATAGGAAGGTTATATAGTACACATTAATAAGCAAACACTAGTCAAAGTTAACACTGGAAAGTTTTCATTTATAAAGAACTTTTCTTTTTTTTCAAAATTTATTTTTTGCTTTAAGTAAATGCTTATAAATCTAAATGGTTAACATTAAAAAAAAAAAAATCTGCCCTTTTAAGCCACCATATGTGTGCATAATATAGGTATATGTGTGTGCATGCACACACAGGGTATAACTGTGATAGATTTGAGTTGAGTATCTTACCGCGGTATGACAGCGAAGTGTTTAGGAGGAGGGCCATAATTGCCAATGACTTTATGCGTGGGTTATGCATGGAGAGTGGTGTGAAATTTGTGGATGTGTGGAATGAGCTTGATGGGCGAAAGGACTTATATAAGATGGATGGGTTACATTTGAATGGAGTTGGTGTACGGAGACTTGAAAAAGTGTTGATGAATGATGTGGAAGTCGATGTACAGACTCAGGGAAACTAGATTTATTAAGAGGGGGGGGGAGTAGATATGCAGACTTTAGGGAGGCAGTTGAGTGTATGAATGAGTATATTATGCCCGAGCGAGTACGAAGGACAACAAATCAGAATGGGATAGTTAGTATAAGGCATCAAAGTAGGGATAGGACAAACGGGCTTCTGCAATTCATGTACACTAATGCCAGGAGTATTAGGAACAAGAAGGAAGAGTTTTTGGCCATGGTTGGCACTTCCAGGCCACAGGTTGTTGGTATTAGTGAAACATGGCTGACAGAAGATGATAACGCTAGTGGGATTGAATGCGATGGGTATAGCGTGTTCAGGAGTGACAGGGTGAATAAAAAGGGGGGAGGAGTGTTATTGATGATAGCTGATGAGCTGCAGCCAAGGAGTATAGAAGCTGAACTGCAGGATAGAGAAAAGAGCACATTTGAGGCTGTTTGGTGTGAGATAGAATCTAGCAGAACAAAATATACAATTGGGTGCTGGAAAAGATGGTGGGGATAGTATGCATAGGCAAATAGAAGACATGAGTGGAAGGAGGGTAATTATTATGGGTGATTTCAATTATGGTAACATTGACTGGAAAGAGGAGAGGGCACATGGGAGGAAGGAATTGGATTTTATGCGGTTATTAAGGGACAACTATCTACGGCAACATGTATTGGAAAATACCAGGGGGCAGAGAGTGCTGGACCTTGTAATTGCAACTGAGAATGTGGCTGTAACGAACATGACCATGTTGCCACCAATTGGTGAGAGTGACCATAAGGTTATGACTTGGGAGGTGGCTAAAGGAGTGGAATTTACAATTAAGACAGGGTACATGTGGAATTACCGGGCTGGTAAGTATGACAAGCTTAGGTGTGTGCTTGGCTCAGTGCTATGGCATGTAAAACTGCAAGGGCTGGATGTTGATAGTGCACGGGAGGTGGTTAAGAACTGTTTGCAGGAGGCAATGGTTGACTGTATACCAAGAGTCCGAATAATAAATCAAGTAGGGGTTAAATGGATGAATAACACTATTAAGCCTGAGCTGCAAAAAAAGAAACAATTGTGGAGGGAATTTAAGGAGAAAGGTGACCATCAAGTACAGGAACAGTATAAAGCTCAGGCCAGGATGGTAACAAGGATGGTAAGAAAAGCAAAAGCAGATTATGAAAGAAAATTGGCCATGCAGGCTAAAGAGAATCCCAAACAGTTTTTTCAATATGTTGCAAGTAAAAAGGAAAAATGCTCATGGTAGAATGATCTTAAAAAATGGTAGAATGATCTTAAAAAATGCTGAGTCCGAATAATAAATCAAGTAGGGGTTAAATGGATGAATAACACTATTAAGCCTGAGCTGCAAAAAAAGAAACAATTGTGGAGGGAATTTAAGGAGAAAGGTGACCATCAGGTACAGGAACAGTATAAAGCTCAGGCCAGGATGGTAACAAGGATGGTAAGAAAAGCAAAAGCAGATTATGAAAGAAAATTGGCCATGCAGGCTAAAGAGAATCCCAAACAGTTTTTTCAATATGTTGCAAGTAAAAGGAAAAATGCTCATGGTAGAATGATCTTAAAAAATGCTGAGGGTAGGGAGGTAACGAATCAGTCGATATTGTGGAATTACTGAGCGAGCACTTTGCAAGAGTATATCATCCAGGTGGTGACTTTGCAGGAATGGAAGAACCAACAGCTTATACTGGAATTGTGATGAATGAAGTAGAGGTAACTAGTCTATTACAGAACCTCAATGTCAATACATCTGTGGGATTGGTTGGTATACCAGCTCGTGTCGTATGTGAAGCGGCTAAAGAATTGTCAGTGCCCTTGACCATTTTGTTTAATTTGAGCCTCGGGTCTGGGTCAGTCCCAAGGGGGTGGAAAGAGGGGAAAATAGTTCCGCTGCACAAAGGTGGTTCCAAGGCTGCTGTTGAAAATTACCAGCCAATCAGCATAACAGGAATCATTATCAAGGTCTTAGAGAAAATAGTCAAGAGGAAAATACAAGATTGGATAGAAGAAAATGGGATACTGTATCGTGGACAGCATGATTTTGTCAAGGGTAGGTCATGCCTCAGTAACTTGCTCACGTATTATAACACAGTGACGGCTGAACTGGATAAGGGTAATGGGTTTACAGTGATTCCACTGGACCTTGCTAAGGCCTTTGACAGGATACCACACGGAATTCTAATCAGTAAAATGCAGCATATGGGGATAGATGTAGGGTTGGTGAGATGGATAGGACAGTGGTTGACGGAGAGATATCAGAGAGTGGTTTACTCAGGAGAGTCCACAAGACGGCCTGTGACTAGTGGTGTGCCACAAGGATCTGTTCTTGGACCACTGCTGTTTAATTTGTTCATTAATGATATAGGAAAGGATCTGAGAGGAACAGTTCATTTGTTTGCAGATGATGCAAAGTTGGGCAGGGCAATAGTGAATGCAGATGACGTCAAAATTTTGCAGGATGATTTGGATAGATAGGAGGTCTGGGCTAAGGAGAATGGATGTCAATTTAATGTGGCAAAATGTAAGGTTATGCATTTTGGGGCGAAAAGATTGGCGGCAGTTTACTGCATTGGTGGAACTGTGCTCCAGGAAATTGATGAGGCACGAGATTTAGGAATGTTGGTGGATAAGGAGTTGAAATTTAGGGGACACATTGCAAAAGTGGCCAAATCAGCTCATCAAATCACTTGGTTGCTGAAGAATACGTTGACAAGCAGAGACAAGCAGATTATTGTTCCTCTGTATCGAGCCTTGATAAGACCCCATCTCGACTACTGTGCCCAGATTTGGTCACCTAGGTTTCTTCTTGATGGGGAGGAGGTGGAGAGGATCCAGAGGCGAGTGACCAAGATGATAGCAGGTCTGTGGAATGAACCTTATGAGAACAGGTTGAGGATTTGTGGGTTGAGGATTTTGGCTATGATTTGACTGATTTTACTGATGTTCATCAGCAAAAAGATATTTTAGATGTCTCAAAGAATCTTCAAGGGCTCATTCTAGTGAGTATGGGAATGGCAAACCCGAGGTGCCTGATGCTGGACCATGCCCCCCCCCACACACACCCTCCAATGCTATTAGAGTAATTCGAGGGCTAGGGGTGAATCTTTTCTATTTATTTTCTACCTTTAGTAGTGAGAGGAGTAGCCTATTTTAAGCAGTGGGAGTCTGCTGCTCTCCCAAGTTTGAAACCATACCATAATGGTTTCCTGAGGAAGGCAATGGGAAACCACCTCAGTATTATTTCCAAGAAATATGGTGAACTCAGCAAATTTAGTTTCCACAACTGGCAAAAATGGGGTCTATCGGCAAACGATGGATGGATGTCATGCCCGGCAGAAGAAGAAATTAGACTTCTCAGGTCGTTAACCTACGAAATCCTCAAATAGACAATGAGGATGGGATCCCAAGTATTGAGAAAAATAAGAAGAAAATAAGACATCCAAGAGAGAATACGATACAAAGTATACATGTTGCAACTTGGAATGCAAGAACAATGTTAAGAGCTGGTAAATTAGAGAACTTGAAGAAAGAAATGGAGAGGAATAAATTGAATGTGGTTGGTCTAAGTGAAGTCAGGTGGGAAGATATAGGAGATTTTGAAAGTGATGGTTATAAAATTATATATTCCTGTAGAACACGGGGGGGGGAAATGGAATAGCATTTGTTTTGAATGAAAAGGTTAAAAATTCAGTAGAAAAAATAATATATAAAAGAGACAGGGTGATTATGATTAAACTGAAAGCAAAGCCTGTGGATATAATGATTATACAGATATATATGCTCACAAGTGACCATGATGAAAATGAAGTAGAAGAGATACATAATCAAATAGAAGAGATAATGAAAGAAGACAGAACTAAAAGGTGTACCATCTGCATGGGAGACTGGAATGCGGTAGAAGATGAAAAGGTAAAGAAGGGAATAACAGGAAGATATGGCCTTGGAAAAAGGAATGAGAGAGGTGAAAGACTTATAGAGTTTAGTAAAAGACACAAACTGATCATTGGTAATACTTAGTTTAAACTTCTAAAGAGAAGAAGATATACATGGAAAATGCCAGGTCATATCGCAAGATACCAGATTGATTATATGTTAATACAAAACAGGTACAGAAACAGTGTAAAAAGGATATCAACATATCCAGGAGCTGATATTGACTCAGACCATAATTTGCTTGTTATGGAATTAAGAATACAATATAAGAAAATAAACAAAGGTAAAAGCAAGAAAAGGTGGAACCTAGAAAAACTCAAAGGAAATGCAGGTAGGAAATTCAGAGAAGAACTGGAAAATAAAATAAGGAACAAAGAGAATATATATGAAGAAACTATGGATGTTAATGCAAAATGGAATCAACTGAAAAACTTGATATATGAAACAGCTGCTGAAGAGATAGGCTTTGTGGAAGGGAAAAGAATTAAAAGCCATGGATTACAAATGAAATGATAAGAAAAATGGAAGAAAAAAGAAGATGGAAAAATGTAAACATTGAAGAGTGGAAGAAGAAAATACAAAGTATTAAATAATGAACTGAGAAGAGAAACTGATAAAGCAAGAGAGGAATGGTTGAAAACAGAATGTAAAGAAATTGAAGTAATGGAAAAAGGGGGGGCGATATGATAAAATGTTTGAAAAATCAAAAGAAATCTGCCATTAGAAGATAAGCAAGGAAAACTGATTTATGATATTGAAATACAGGGTGAAAGATGGAAGGAATACATCGAAGAACTTTACGCAAAAAATGAAAGACCAACAAAAATTGAATTGGAAGAGTAAAATGAAATCTCAACAGAAGAAAGAGGTTCTGAAATACTAAAGAGAGAAGCAGAAACAGCAATTAAGGAATTAAAAAGTGGAAAGATGGAAGGAGTGGATGGAATACCTTGTGAAATTCTAAAACAACTGGAGAACAAAGGTATAACAGAAACATGGAAACTCTGCAACCTCATTTACAAAACAGGAGTATGGCCTAAACATTTCACAGAGAGTATTCTTGTACCAATTGAAAAGAAAAGCAATCCTGCTAAGTGCAGTGACTACAGAACTATAAGCATACTCTCACATGACTCCAAAGTACTGCTAAGAATATTAAATCAAAGATTGTATAACAGAGTGGAGTATTTTCTGGGGGACGATCAATTTGGATTGAAAGACAGAGGAACCAGAGATGCAATTGGAGTAATGAGGACCATATGCAAAAGGAATATAGAAGTAAATAAAGAAGTTTATATTTGTTTCATCGACCTTGAAAAAGCATTTGACATAGTGAAATGGGAAAATTTGATGGAAATATTACGCAAAATAGGTATAGATTGGAGAGACCGAAGGTTAATAGCTGAATTATATATGAACCAGACAGCCATAATAAAGACAAAAGTAGGAAAAACTAAAAAATGTGTGATTGGTGTAAGACGGGGATGTTTCCTGTCACCGACGCTCTTCAATGTATTTGCAGAAGAAATGATAAAAGAAGCATTTTATGAAGAGGAATCACTATTGGAGGAAGAACAATACAAAATATTAGATTTGCAGATGATCAAGCAATATTAGCTAATACCGAAGATGAACTACAGCACCTAATGCAAAAATTTGAAAATATATGCAAGAAATATGGTATGAAAATTAACACAAAGAAAACAAAAGTGATGAGAGTCTACAGGAAACCAGGAAGTATCAAGGTGATGATGAATGGAGAAAGTATAGAGCAAGTGAGACAATACAAATACCTTGGTAGTATAATACAAGAAAATGGAAAATGTGACATGGAAATAAATGAAAGAATTAACAAAGGAAAATATGCCTTTTATAACAAGAAAAATTTGTTTATTAATAAAATGAATAAAAATCTAAAGAAAAGGCTTATTAAGTGCTATATTTGGAGTATGACCTTATATGGGTCAGAAACATGGACAATTAGGAAGAAAGAAGCTAAAAGGTTAGAGGCATTTGAAATGTGGTTATGGAGAAGAATGGAGAAAATAAAGTGGACTGAAAAAATCAGAAATGAAGAAGTATTACAAAGAGTTGAAGAAGAAAGGAATTTACTAAAGACCATAAGAAGAAGAATGCATAATTGGATAGGACATGTATTAAGAGTTGACAGCCTACTGAAAAGAATGATAGAAGGGAAAATTGAAGGAAAGCGACCAAGAAGACGACGACGACTAACGATGCTTGATGATATAATGGGAATAAGAAGATATCACGAAATGAAGGAGGAAGCAAGAGACAGAGGAAATTGGGAGAAGAGAATCTGCTGAGTTATACCATTGGACCTGTCAAGAGACAGAACACTAATGATGATGAAATGCAAAGAACAAACAGAGCTCATAATTTTTCAGTCTAACTGTAAAAGTAAATTTATACTCATAAAGCAAAGACTGCAATTTTTTTAAATCTGATTTTTAAATATTTATGTTGTATTTATATTTATAAATAAATAAACATTCTACTCAAGGATATTTATTTTCAAGCAAAGAATGAATGATTTGATTTCAACAAATTTCAAATAATGATAGCTACACAGATTAGATGAAGTGATTTTTATCAAAATCAGTTTGGGATCTTGAGTTGTTTCATGCAAACAGCTGAATAGATATGGCAAAGCTAACCGCTGATGTTTGCTCACGTGTGTTATGATCCATCGAGTTGTTTCCGACTCCTGGCGACTCCACGAACATACACTCTCCATTCCAATCTCTCCCTGACCATGTCCCTCAGAACCTCCAAGAACACTCCAGTTGCTTCTTTAACTCCATCCACCTATCTAATTCTTGGTCTTCCTCTTCTCCTGCTTCCATCAACTTTAATAAGTATCATCATCTTCTCCAGACTGTCATTTGCTTGCATAATATGTCCGAATTATGACAATTTTTGCTTGATGATCATAGCTTCAAAGGAGCAATCTGGCTTTATTCTGTCTATCACTGATTTATTGGTTTGCTTTGCAGTCCATGGCATTCTTAGTAAGCATCTCCAAACCCATAATTCAAATACATTTATCTTCCTTCTCAAACTCTTTCTCAGGGTCCAACTTTTACATCCATACAGCACCACAGGGAATACCATTGCTTTCACAATTCTGATTTTTGTTGTGAGGCTAATATCTTTAAAGATTTTGCTGAAATTTGTCATTGCTTTTTTTCCGAATAATAATCTTCTAACTTCTTCGGTACAATAACCCTCTTTATCACTTCGGGATCCCAGGAACACAAAACTGTTAACTGTTTCCATTTTCTCCCCATCTACTTCAAAATCATTAAGTTCACATGTTGCCATAACTTTTGTCTTTTTGAGGTTAAGTTTAAGACCATATTTAGCACTTTCTTCTTTACCTTTCATAATAAGTTCCTTCATATCTTCTTTACATTCTGCTAGCAAGGTAGTATCATCTGCATACATCAAATTATTAATATTTTTTCTACCAATTTTAATTCCATCTGAAGACTCCTCCAGCCCTGCCATTCTTAAAATGTATCCGCTGTACAAGTTAAACAGGTATGGAGATATAATACATCCTTGTCGCACCCCTTTACCTATTGTGAAATACTATGTTTCTCCAAGATCTTTTAGGACAGTAGCTTCTTGTTCATAATAAAGATTCCTCAGAAGAATAATGAAATGCTCTGGGACTCCTATTGTTCTTAACACATTCCAGTTTCACATGATCTACAGAGTCAAAAGCCTTGCTATAGTCAAGGAAACAAAGGTAGACATTCTTGTGATATTCCTGTGCTCTTTCTATTATCCATCTTACATTGGCGATTTGATCTCTTGTTTCTCTGCCATTCCGAAATCCTGCCTGTTCATCTGGCATTTCTCTCTTCATGAATGGTTCCAGTCTTTTCTGAAATCTCAAGACTTTACTTGCATGAGAAATCAATACTATAGTTCTGTAATTTTCGCACTCTCTTGCATCGCCTTTCTTCAATAAAGGTATATAAACTGATTTTTTCCATTCCCTAGGACATGTAGTTGTGATCCAAATTTTCTGACATAGAGCTGTTAAAATTTTAACTTTGAGCAAAATTAAAATTTTGCTCACATATATATATTCCTAAATTAATACTCACTAACTGCTTATTCTATTCTGTAGAAAAAGATTGTGAATCAACATTGAATAGTTCGAATGCTGTGTGACCAACTCTCTTATGATTTAAGTGAACACTGTTGAACAGTGACTGTCCAAAACTGATAAGATAATTTATCATTTACTCAAAACAAATATGGAAAGACATCTTTTTTTTTTTTTGTGGCAAGATGACTTAATAACCACTGATAGCCAGAAAGACGTCAGAAATAACTGGAAAAAATTGAGAAGTTTGGTTCCATTTTTAAATAAACAGTCCACTGTATTACATCCTCAAAGTTTAACTTATATTAAGTGCTTCATTTGTAAAATTAATAAATAGTTGGCAACAGAAATGCGCAAGATATAACATTAAACTAGAGCAAGGAGGCTAGACTTAATCCATGAAAGTTAAAAAGAAGAAATTAAAAATATTCGAAAATATTGGTTTTGCTCACATACCACACTGTGTTCTATAGGTTTTGCAACTCTTCATGTGGGTTGGGGGGCTGTCAAAGAATAATCTAGGAATGGATGAGGATTTTTACAGATTAACTATTATCTCTTCCAAATATCATATTCCATAATTACTTGTCCTTAAGTAGCATATTTCCATTCACTTCAATGATACACGGAATAAAAAATCTGTATCAGTATGTCCAAAATTATTTGAAATTAATATAATACCGGATATCAAAAAATATTTGAAATTAATATGTGGATACAATTTAGCTATTTAATTTAGATAAAATTTAGCTATTAATGCTTTAATAGCTAAATACTATATCGTATTCTCAGCTGGCAAATATCAACAATCGCACTTCCTTCAACTAACATTAAATACCTTACTATAAAAATATTTAAATACATTAAGAAAATTTACTAACCATTTTTTTATTTTTCAAATACCGGAATGACAAGCAATGAGTTCAGTTTTAATAATAAATCATATTTCGGTTGCCGATAGAAAAAAAAAACTTTCGAATAGCGCTCTAAACTGAAGGTCAGATGATCAACGAACCTTCTATACTCTTTGACCAGAGTATCATACTACACAAAACTCTAATTCATCTGCTATTGTTACTTTCTTAAGTAATATTTCACACCAATACTCAATATGAAAGTTTTCTTTTGTCCGATAAATATGAATAATGATGCATAAAATAAACAAGTAAACATCATACCACTCAATTTTTAGTGGTACTGTTCAGGCTGACAGAAATATTTTGCACAGTTTAAATATATAAAATTGATTTTCACAATAAGATTGCATGTGAAAAGGTGAATCCAAACCAGCAATTCATAAAATTCGATAGGGGAGATACTATCAAACGAACAGAGGTAAGTAATAGGCCAATTCCTTCAACAACAACAACAACAACAACAAAAAAAAAAAAAAAAAAAAACGGGTTGTTTGTGAAGTAGTGCAAAGAGGGAGAACAGCATCCTCTGGGTATGACTGGGGGAAAAAACTACCTCTATCTGCTTGGAAATAAGGGAGGAGCACGGAAATGATCCATCCCTACATTGTGACTTGAAGTTAGTAGGGAGCAACACTACGACTGCTGACATGATAAAGCTGTTCTGTTTTCGAGGGAACAGTTTTTGGATTACCTTCGACAAACAGTAAAATATAGTATTACTGGACGAATCCAAATTCCTGTTTATTCATAAGACATGATTTCAAGGTGGCCACATATACACACAGGGTCGTCCCATGCAAATACACGTCTTGCACCGTAGGTCTTGAGACCTATAACAGTGCAATGGGTGTGTGCAAGTGATCAGAAAGGATCTCTTAAATGTTTTTCTTGAAGAGTTGGAGGATATATTATATGTATGGGAAAGACTGTTCCAAAAGACAGAAATATATTATAAAAATACATAAATAAATCTGCTAAAGTAGCTCAGCGAATATATATCTATTTGCATAAGAGGAAGTATATGACTTATAATTTTCAGATAAGGTAAAAATATTTTACCTTATCTGAAAAAACTACCTCTATCTGCTTGTATTTCAATGGATGTTAAATGGCAAAATAACTGCCCAAAAGATTGCACAGGACTCTAGATGAAAATAGATGTTGGGCATGTTATCATGTTGTAAATAAAAAATTGTTAACTGAAATAAGCATGCCATGTACTTATTGAATATATGTTATTGTATATTGTATTATTTTATTGTATATATTATAATGTTGTAAATGAAAATTGTTAACTAAAATAAGCATGCTATGTACTTATTGTATATATGTAAATAGTTCGCCCGAATGTACATAGATGTTTTTGAGAAAATAAAATACTAGTGGATGTGGCGTTTGCATACCACGGCACTTGGTCGCACGAAGGAAGACTTGATTTCGAGTCTAGTCGGCGACTAGAGGAAATTTATCTAAGCCTTTTTTCGACCGGTTCCCGAGTTAGTCGA
Source organism: Typopeltis vanoorti (assembly GCF_054136105.1). Taxonomy (NCBI): domain Eukaryota; kingdom Metazoa; phylum Arthropoda; class Arachnida; order Uropygi; family Thelyphonidae; genus Typopeltis; species Typopeltis vanoorti. The sequence continues at coordinate 166,006,857 of NC_143549.1, read as the reverse complement.
TCTCTGGCATGGGCAAGAGGTTTTTTCTCCCGGAAACTCGGGTTTTTCATCCCGTAAACTCAAGAAAATCGACCGTAGAAGCAGCCACATTATTTCAGACATTAAATACGAGTATTAGGGTTGGGAACCACAAGATGGCGGAACTTGTTGAGCCGTCACTCTTCACTGCGTGCCGCTTAATTCGTGATAGCCTTGGGCCAGCTATCCACTGATTGGGTACCAGTGGAGATTGAACTTCCCACTCAGGCTCCGAAAGTTAGATAGGGTTAAAAACGGCCTCGCCTAAAAAGTCGTTAGCTGATTTTTTTATTATCAGTAGTAGTATAAGAGACCTGAAGGGAGTCAGGGCTCGTCAAGGGAAGTCACATGCCACTCACACTACAAGTTATAAATTCTCTTGATTTTTTTTCCTGGTATCTGCGCTAACAAACTCATCATAACAAACTCATGGCAAGCCATTCCAAACATGCACCTCTCCATGAGAGAAAAAGCTAGCTCTCACTCATTTCTTGACTGCCTTTATTCTCAACTCCTGTGAATGTCCTCTCATCGTTTCCCTACCCTCCAAAAAGTGAAAAATTCTAGCTGATGAAATCTTTCATAATCCTTTCAGAAATTAGTAGGTCTCTATCAAGTCACCTGCTCCTTCTGCTGTCAGCTTGCATCTTCAATATCCACAAGTTCTCAATCTTTTTCCATAATCCTGACACCATCTTTAGCACTCACCCTTTCACTCTATATGCATCACCTCAGAACCAGCAGAACAGATCTGCTCACAACAATCCAGATGTGGTGGTATTAAAGCTTTGTAAAGAGAAAAAATGACTTCCTTATTCTTACATGTTAGAGTTCGTTTCAGCATTATAATTATCCTCTAAGTTGCATTCGCAATTTTTGCTATATGACCTCTGAACTTCAACTTTATATCTACTAAAACTCCAAAATCACCAGCCCGGTCAGTTTCTTCTAACATAATCTCGCCAGCATAATATACCATTGGATATCTCATTGCACCAAAGTCCAAAACTTCAGATTTACTAACAATGAATTGATCCCCATTTTCTAGTGCCCACACTTCTAGCCTATTCAAATCATTTGGCAATTACCCTGCCTATATTTGCATCATCAGTAGATATCTGCATGTCACCTGTTAAATCCTATCCAATATCATTAATGCAAATATCAACACGCCAAGTATTTATCACTGATATGGAATGAAGAAAGTGATTGAGAATTTGGTTTGGGAATTTCGATGTTGACTAACACATGTTATTGTTCATGCATGATTAGAGAGAAGTTGAAGAATAGTCATGACTAGTTGTTCCATAGAAATACCTATAGAAAAGCCATAATAAAGGAACAAAGCATCTATGGTAATGTGATTCGAATGAGAGAGAGAGAGAGAGAGAGAGAGAGAGAGAGAGCAATTAACGCTATTCTGGAGATATAATATAACTTTTTGAATGTGGATTCTGGGGCATCATACCAATTATGAGAAAACTATTCTAAATTTGGACAGATTTTGGATTTATAAGGGGTTAACATTTAACTAGAAGTGAGGTAATGTCTACTAAGAAAAAGAATACCATTCTTTTGGAGGTTATGGAACAGGAGATATTTATGACAGGATAAGCTAGATGTGAAAGTTAACCCAAGAAGACAAACACGATCTTGAGTTGATGTGGAATGTTATCAACAGTTAAGGAAAGTGAGACATAGTCTGTTCCAGAAAATAAGACAAGACTATGTTTTTTAAGTTCAATTTTAGTAAATTATCTTACATCTACTTAACAATGGCTGGAAATTTGAGACAAAGCATTAGCCATAGGAGGTCTTAAAGCTTGTCATCTGAGTACTACAAGATTTTCTGAATGACAAAGTACTCTCATCAACAAAACTATTCGTAAGATTGGACATTAGTAAAAGATGGTCGCTGATATATAAGATTGATTCTGTTTATATGGAATTATGACCAAAGTAAATCAGTCTCTGAGGCCAGTGTCATTACATCTGTTAATTGCATATGCTCTAATGTCCAGTTTGCCTATTTTACGGAATGAAAAACCAGAGTTTGTGGGAGGAAAACCGTGCCACATCCGTATCAGCCCTGCTAACTCACCTTCAGAGGAAAATTACTGGTTCTCATCCTAGATGGAATTCGAATTGAGGTCTTTAAAACCAAAGGATATTGTTGAAACTGGCTGATCTACGAAGTTTTTCGATGTATAGGAAAGAGTGCAGATTGAAGAACAATAACTGAGTTACTCCAGCATTGATGGAAAAATCACACGAGAGCGACATTCATGACATTCAATGAATGACCATAGAGCATCGTTTCTCAATCTTTCTAAGCCCAAGGCCCAGTAAAATGCCTAAAACAATAAAGAATTCCACGGACCAATAAGGCACGTAATTTTTTTTAAAACATATGTGGGGTTTACCAACATTTAAGAAAAACTGTGCTATTTATAACAAAAAATAAATCCAAAAGCATCTTTTCAATACATATGAAACATAATTAATTAAATTGGAAGTAAACGAATAAAAGTGTATCATCACTGAACAGAGATGTAATTTTTATTAAACAAATAAACAATATGGTATAATTATTTTACTGCTTACTTTTAATGAGATGGTTGAGCTTCTCGGACCTTGCTGAGTTGCTGAATAATCTGGCTCAATATTTGTCAACTTCAGTCGAAGATCGGCACACACACACACACACACACACACACACACACACACACACACACACACACACACACACACACACACACACACACACACACACACACACACACACACACACACACACACACACACACACACACACACACACACACACACACACACACACACACACACTAAGACGATTTCTGTATTATGTTTTTATTTGAAGGACTGAAGAAAATCCTTTCTCACAAAGATACATACGTTGTAGAAAATCGCATGATGATTCAATGCTTCTTCAGATAATTCGGAAAATTCACTTCTCATTGAAGGCGAGATCCAGAATCCAGCCAAACCAATATCACGGAATTGTATTTTAAGCCCACTGTCACTCGAAATCTCAATTAGCTGTTATTTTTTCGATAACGAAAGGTCGTTCTTGTGACTGTAAGCCTGGAATGGATCGTGAACTCAGAAATTTCTTATCAAAGTTATTCGGAAAATATGTTTCCAAATTCTGTTTTAGAGTTTTGAGGTGGTAACGAACCCTAACCAGAAACTCATAATCAACAAAAATATAATTTTACACTAGAAAGGATTCCAACGTTGGAAAAGGTGAAAATTGTCTCTGTCTTTTACATAGCTAATCCATAACACCAGTTTTTTTTCTCTCTCGAATGCCTTTATTTTGTCGTAGGTATCAAGAGCAGTTAAAGAATTTTCTTGAAGGGAGAGATTTAGTTCATTTAATTTCGAAAAAATGTCTGAAATATTGGATAGTGTTGATTAATGGCGCACTCAGGACTGAATCTTAGAGGGGGACGAGCGCTCAGGATTTAACCTGGGGAGGGAGTTGAGTAGACGATTTGCGAATGCACACTACGCATCGCATACGACATATGACTGAGCATCTGCAGTGATCGCTAATTCATAAGTAGTATAGAAATAGAAGACACGACACAACATAAATTTTAAAAAAATGAATTTTAATTAGGAAAAGATTTGTGGAAAATTTTCTAGTGTTTTTCCTTTTCTTTGGGGTGTTCCCGGGCCCCCTTGCTCCCCCCCCCTCTACGTGCGCTACTGGTGTTGACAACCACGCTTCGTCAACAAGGAGTGATGCAAAATCGGAATTTCGTTCATTTACAAACAACAAAACTTCATACCTTAAACAAAATAACCTTGTTAGTACTTTGCCCCTGGAAAACTAGCGAATTTCAGAATGAAGCAAGAGTTGTATATATTCACCGCAGAGTGCCCATTTCATCGAAGAGTACTGAAAATAACCTGTTATTTAACGGTCGAGCTTTAAAAAATTAACTAGCTTTACTGCATTGTACAGCACAGTTTTAAATTCTGCTGGCATTGCTTTGGAGGCTAATGCTTCCCTATGTATGAAATCCGGAGCTACTTCCTTGACCTTAGAAACAACTCCACTATGCCTGCCTGTAAGGATGCGAGCTGCATTAGAACAGAAGTCCATAAATTTTTCCAGCTGATCCCTTTGTGTATTATGCATTTATTGAGAGTGTAAAATATTTCTTCTCCAGTTGTTCGGGATGACAATTTTATTAGATCAGACCAAGTGCTTGGATCTGAAAAGTGGAAGCAATCATCGACCATAGAAAAGAGACAGAGAAATCTAAATTCAAAATTAGCATTATCATAGTGCAATAAGATGCAAGGATACGAATGTATAGAAGGATGATAATCTATACAGAAAGAAATAGACTAAATGCTTGTGGTCAGAGTTCTACAAAAAATTCAAAGAGACAAAGTTCTGCAAAATAGAATATCTTCACGAATGTTCTTATCATGCACATATCTTACGTAGCATATTAACTGCGCCACATTTGAAATGTCAGTAGTCTCATATATTTGTAACGCATAATAAGGGCTCTTCTTAACTCTTTCGAGTAACTGAGATTCCACGTCATCTGACATATCATTAATTCTGCGACCAACACTACCAAATCAACAGTATGAAAGAGGAATCAAATCAACATCTTTTAGTAACTTGTTGCGAAACATAGTTTTTACCACAACATTTATAGCTGGAAGTAGTAAATTTTCCCCGATAGAATGAAGTTTCCCTGTTTTCGCTATGCGCAAACTTAAGAAATAGGTTGCTTCCAGTGCCTTGCTCATAATCGAACCCAATGTCGAAATTATATCTTACCCATGATTTAATATCCCTAAGCGTCTCAAAAAATTCAATTGGCTTATTTTTCACATCACAATGTTTAGTTTCTAAATGTCATCGGAGTTTCACATGTTTTTCATGCACTCGTTGGACAACCCTTCATTACATAAAACACATTTAGATATCTGTTCACTTTCATCTCCACACCAAGTAAACCCGAATTCCAAATATGAACTGTTATATTTCCTAATGTATATTTTCTTTGAACTGCTTGTTTCTTCTACTTTAATAGTATAAGATTTACTCGCCGTTACAACACGTGTATCACAATTAGACTTAGCATCACCTGTTTCATTTGCATTTCTTTTCAAAATCCTAGCTCTAAGCCACTTTTCCATTATTAAAAAAAAGTTTCCGAAAAATATATATAAAGTATGGGGTTAATTCACGACACACTTTGTCCAAGTGTCACTTAGCACTTCTGAAGATATACTGCGTTGGTTGAAGGAGGAAAACCTTCGACATGAAAAATCAATAAACAACAAGCAGTTATTTGAAATGTGGATAACACATGTTTACTTCAAAACTGACAAAACAGCAAGAGACGGCAGAAGCAATAAAACCATATTGTTATTCACTTCACCCCTCTGTTATTACTCGGATTAAATATCATGCCGCTATTTGTTGGGTTTTTTTTAAATATCCACACTTACTTATTCAATTTTAATTTGTTTTGTTTGGATAATTAAAAAATATATATTTATTTATTTAATTTAAGCCTGCCTACGGACCTCCTGTCCCATCGTCGCGGACCACCTATGGTCCGTAGTCCACAGGTTGAGAAGGACCGCCATAGAGGAAGCTGAACAACCACTCACAATGTGTAGGGTAGAAATTATAAGATGCTAGCTTGGATAGAAGACTGTGATACCAGACTCGATCAAATTCATTGGAAATTTCAGGAGGGACTTATGAGATTCTCTGTATCCTTCCATGGTCTATGTCCGAAGGAAGTTAATGTTAGCAAGGGGATCTGATGTAAAATGAGATTGTAGGAATCCATATTAGAGTTAATTCTGGAGCAAAACTCAGAGTACCGCTAGAGGGACACCAAGAGTAGTTTGTGAATAGCAGAGATAGATTTGCCTAGTCATTAAACAAGAGAGTTGCAGGAGAATAGTGATGCCAACAAGTTATTCTTAGCTTTGGGAGATGCTGAGATGGCAGTTCTTATCAAAATGAGAGAGAGAGAGAGAGAGAGAGAGAGAGAGAGAGGTTAAAACATCGTAGGCAGAAGTTTTACCCAACAACTTTGTGAAGTGATCAGAACAAGATTGTCATTTAATCAGGAGGCAAGCATAATACATTTTGCCCTTACAAAGTCTTCTTTAGATCAACTGATTTTTTCACTTCTTACGAGCTGTAGACTTTAATTTTACTTTGCCATTGAGTGCATGCTTCACTTTTAGCTTGGAATCCTTTGGTATATTTCTTGGGAAACAAAGAATAGAATATGAATCAAAGATTACAAAGAGAATGAGGAAGAATAATTTCACTTGTTAGATTGACCAAGTGCTTGGATCGGGGAAGTGGAAGCAATCATTGACCATAGAAAAGAGACAGAGAAATATAAATAATTCAAAATTAGCACTATCGTAGTGCGATAAGATACGAGGCTACGAATGTATAAGAGAATGATAATCTATACAAAAAGAAATAGACAAAATGCTTGTGGTGAGAGTTACCAAAAGGAGAGCCAACATCAACGGCATAATTTACGGGGGGGGGCAGTGGAATGGTTAAGAAAAGGACTCTAACGTTGGGGGAATAATGGGAATTTTCTAGGAATTATAGTCGGTGGAGAGGCAAACAATGTAGGTTTACTGTCATTACTGAAAACAATTCAGCTGTTCCAGCTCAGTCTGTCAAGTTAGAGAAGGTGAGCCAGTCAGAATTGTGGACGTTGAAATCCCCAAAGAGGATTATCTCGCTGTTGGTGGTGATTAGACACTGCATGTAATCAACTGTCAGTGATAGATAATAAAAATAATAAAGGATCATACACGAGAGTGTGCTGAAAAGTTGTGATAAACACCATGAAGGAAATCAAGTAGAACCATATAACCTGCACATTATTCCACATATTCTCCAAGAAGTGTTGCAATACTTGTTACAAAGCTGCTACATCATTTGCAGTCCTCTGAGAAAAAAAAAAGTCCTCTTGTTGCACACACCACTCTTCAGATGCACTGACTTCATCAGCTATGGTAAATTTTGTTCCTTTCAAGTGTTTCTTTAAATTTGGAAATAGGAAAGAGCCAGATGGGGCCAGGTCTGGCGAATAGGGTGGGTGAGGCAGACATTGAAAGCCCAAGTTGTGTATTGTCTGTTGGATATCATGAGCAGTGTGAGCAGGGAATTTGTGCTGCAAAAGCAACACTCTTCTGCTCAGTTTCCCGCGGTGTTTTTCTTCAGATCTGTTGAATAAACTTCCTCATAGCAGTTTCATGTTTATTGAGGTACGAGGTAAGGATTATACCATCCATATCCCAAAAAACAATTGGAAGAATCTTCCCTGCTTACTTTTGGCTTCAGAACTTCTTTGGTAGTGGAGAGCCTCTGTGTCTCCACATCATTGACTGTTGTTTGGTCTCTGGGTCATAATGATGAAGTCATGTTTCATTAACAGTCATAATACTAGACAAAAAATGTGTACCTCATTTCTCAAAATGTCCTCAAATCTCTTGACATCTCCAGATGTTGGTGGATAATGACCCCAACTCATTCTCTGGATATCTCCAGAAAATTTGCAATGAATTGGGCTGGTGTTCATCCATCATCAAGGATTATGGCATGCACTGCATCCATGTTTTTAGGAGTGGTCGCTGTGGAAGGTTCTTGCTGACCTGAAGGCGTCTCTTGTCTTAGGGTGCCCAATTTTAAACTTGGCTACCCATTTGGACTGTAGGATATGTTTTGGCTCAGTCCCCTAAAGTCACACAAAGTTCGGTGAATCTCAGTTGCGGACTTTTCTTGCAACACGAAAAACTTGATGACTGGTCCACCTCTGTGTTTTCGAATTCATTCAAAATCTCTGATATGTCTTTTTATATATCATAAAAGAAAAAAGAAGAAATTATTAAAGTCTGACGAAACATGGGGGTTAAAGGGTTTAAAGAATGTTCTTTCTTGTGGTTATATCAGTTACTTTAATATAATTTTTATTCTAGGTGTTTATCAGAACTTTTCAGCACCCCTTCGTAATCATCGGTAATAAGAAAGTAGTAGAGACAGCCAAATAAAGGCAATAAATGAAACATGCAAATCATATGCCAAAACAGATCATATAGAATAGATTCTAGTCTGATATCATTTGTCAAGATATATCAAACCTGACAAAAGCACGTGTTTTACCCTTCATATGGAAGACAACTGGAAGAAATCTAGGTAAATTGTATTCATGGATGATGCCAGTTAATATTCAGTGATGAATAACAGATTGGTTACGCTGTAGTTGTCTCTCCCTCTCTCTCTCTCTCTCTCTCTCTCTTTGTCTGTAGGTGTAGTGCACATCTATCATGTCATTATTTAAACCCCTGATGTCGGTAAATCTATGAGGATTTTCACATAGATTTACGTATTGTGTGTGTGTGTGTGTGTGTGTGTGCAAATGAATTTCTTATCCTACGATTGTGAAAAATAGCAAATCTATCAAACCTCAGTCTACTTCCAACACACCAATCAAACCAATAAACAATAACTAACCGGTGACATCCTCAGATAAGCTTAATAAAAAGCTTCGAAGATGCAATATGAGACATTACACCTCCGCTGGGATCAACATAAAGAAAAAAGAAACTTCATTTATTACAACTACAACTTTTAAATGCATTAAAGCAAAATTTGTAAATATATATAATTTGTTGTTATTACATTTGTACTGTAAAAATGTAATTTTATTCAACTACAACTGTAAATTATCAATTAGAGTTACTACTATTAATCTGTATATAATCTACACTTAGACTTCGTTAACTTTGCATTAGGATCCCCCTACCTCCGATATACATATTTGACACGATGACTAAGTACCATGTGATATCAACTTTGCATGTGGTGCCAGTATTTCGGGAACAGCCGCACTTGTTTATTGTTCCTGTTCTACTGTATCAAAAGTGTAACAGGACTGAACTAAACATGACCTGACATCTAGCAGAACGACTCACATTGTCAGACACTCGTGGTTGATACTAGCGGTGAGCATCGAGTGACACGACATGTATCTCAGCAACAACATGCAACAGTCACACACACACACACAGCTCACCCATCAGTACAAGAGCAGTGTAGTTCGATCCATTCCCACATGCATAATGCGCCGTATCTTGGTTCGCCTGGAGTGCCAGTTTAACAGCCGGAAACCAACAAGGGTACCATGATGACTGTCAGGCATCATAAACAAATCCTCGCATGGGCCAAGGAAAGTCGTCAAGGGATCCTCGACAGTTGGAAGAAGGTCGTCTGGAGTGATCAGTACCGTTTCCTATGCCAATGGCCAGGTTCGCATTTGGCATCAACAGAAAGAAGCCTATCCCCTGGTTGCACAGTTCAGGCTCAACAGGCCAGTGGATGTGGTTTTATGATCTGGGGAGCTTTTTTCCTAGCATGTCCTAGGACCGTTGGTTATCATTCCACCAACTGACTGTGACCCAATTGAACATGTGTGGGATATGCTAGAACGGGGCGTGAGAACTGTTTTTCCTCCTCCACAGAATGAACGGAAGCAGTTGCTGCAGCGGACGTGAGTGGAGTTATGTATGGAGGAAGTTCGACACATCGTGGAATCTGTTCATAGGCGTCTGCGAGCTGTGATTGCACAGAGAGGTAGGTGTTCCTAACGCAAAGCTAACTCAGTATATATATATATATATATATATATATATATATATATATATATATATATATATATATATATATATATATATATATATATATATATATATATATATATATATATATATATATATATATATATATATATATATTAGTTAATTATTATACAAAAAAATCTGTTCTTCCTTGTTAATACTAGAACAATAAATTTTGTTCAACAAAAAATAAAATAGAATAATGTTGTGAATACATAATATATTAGCAAAAAATTTGTTATTCAAAAATGTTTAATGAAATGTAATATAAAAAATTAATCATATATGCAGCACACTTAGTGCTGAAATTTGTAAAGTAATACATTGGAATGTCACTCACGATGATTATTTGTATCTCTGCTAATGCTGGCCTAATGCAATCACTAATCATACCTGGCCTTCGGTGAAGTGAGGCATCTGAGATGTGCTGCCATCTCGTTGTTCCTAATCCTAAACTATATTATCCCAGAGAGTGTGGGTTCTATGGTCGATTTTCTTCAGTGTATGGGACGAAAAAACCGAATTTCTGGGAGGAAAAAATCGCTTTCCAGTGCCATAGATTGACTTAAAGATGTTATTCTAGTTGGCGACTAAAATTGCACTTGGCCACTTTCTTCCAGTGGTCATGTGCAAATGCCACTTCCCCTGAGCTACACAGGTTCCACACAGGAATATTTGTATATATGTAAATACAGTATTTTAGAGATCAATAAAAATATTATTGTTGTTATTATTATCAAATATTCGTTGCATTTTTTTATTATTTATAGTCCAGAAACCCATCTAGCAGCCAGATAAGGAATTTATTCACTCCACTTTATACCTCCAATAAGCGGTGTAGTAAACTCGTATTCAGAAACTGATCTTTCACCTGAAGTCATTCACAAACATTCATGCATATGGAGATATTCAAAATCGCATCCTATTGGTTGAAACAAGGCGGCTGTCTATTCGGTCATCCAGCCAAGCATGAGCATTTCGAACAACATCTTCTTAAAAAGATTTTGTGAAATTCTTCAACGTAAAACAGATGCGTGGATGATATTTTAGATGTTTAGAAAAGTTCTATTTAAATTCCAAGACTTTCTTGTCAAAATCAATGCCGCTCATCCTAGGGATAACAGAATTTGTATTAGAAATAAATCGCAATTGTGTTTTTTAGAGCTGATTATTCTTCTTCAGCGAGTATGGGGATTCATTTCTAAATTTTCCGAAGTAAATATACACTGGAATTATTAAATTCATGCTAAGTTATGCCATCATCCTTGACAAAAATTCAGCACTTAGAACTTTCACCCATCAGACTTACTCTCTTTACTGCCCTTATACAAGCATGGAATGAAGTACCCGAAATGCTCTTTCTTGTACAAGGGTTTTAGCGAGTCTTTCCTCAACCAAACTATAAACAACTACAGAACTGCTCTTTGAAGAGGCTCTATAGTTGTTTATCACTATAATGAAATATAATAATGCTGTTTTTATCACAAGAGCCTGTGTAGCTCAGTGGATGTGGCGTTTGCATACCACGGCGCTTGATCACACGAAGGAAGACTTTGTTTCGAATTTTTCTAAGCCTTTTTTCTACAGGTTCCCGAGTTAGTCGATCTCTGGCACAGGCAAACGAGTTTTTTCTCCCGGAAACTCGGGTTTTTCGTCCCGTAAACTCAAGAAAATCGACCGTAGAACTCACATTATTTCAGACATTAAATATTTTGTGTTATGGTTAGGGACCACGAGACGGCGGCACTTTTGAGCCATCTCTCTTCATTGCGTGCCGCTTAATTAGTGATAGCCTTGGGGGAAGCTATCTCTGATTAGCTGCCAATGGAGATTGAACTGCCCACTCAGTCTCCAAAAGTTAGATAGGGCTAAACGGCCTTGCGTACTCCTTATACGGGAATAAACAGGCGTTAACTGATGATTTTTTTGATCACATAATTACCTATCAAGGGAAGGTTAACTATATTGCTATTCCCAATGTTACAAGCACTTCAATAGTCATTGTAAGCTACTTGAATCAATTACTCTTCAAGTGGCGTTCCACAAAAGGTCTTCTCTTCTAGGTTTGGTGAAGGGCACACCCCTATTTGTTTTCTTGGTGTTTATTGCATTCTGTTTACCTGTGATCTATCCTACTTTAGATAAGAATGTGGATCTACAGCTGTTTGACAAGGAACATTAAAATTGCATCATATGCAGAGTGATTAAAAAATATTGAACACTTTGAAATATTTGTTACTCGATAAATAGGTTTCATGTGAAAATGCGGGATCCAAAATGTAAGTTCCCTTACGTGTTTCCAATTTTCTTCGCGATTTCTGTCATAACAACATGTGTAGCTAGAAAAAAAACAGGTGGAACATAAAGGGTGCATCTGGAAAGGGCACAGCTATGTGTTCTGATGATGCTGTAAATCGCATTCGTGTCACCATTCAGTGAGTCTTAGGAAATCTATAAGGTGAGCTACCCATAAGTTGGGCATCCTTCAATCCATTCTCCATGAAATATGGCTGAAGATCAAACCTTGTCGCTTGGACCTGCTAGTCGGATGGAGGATGATACAATGAAAAAACAATTTAACTTCTGCTACAGTTTTCACAGTCGGGAAAAAAGATTACTATGCAACCTGCCTCAATTTTAGTAATGAGGCTATGTTCTTTTTTAAGTGGTAAATAATGTCTGCATATTGGTTAATGAAAGTTCACATCTCGTGAATGAACATGAAAGGGTTTTGGCCAATTTCGTTTGTGCCAAATTATGTACTAGTCTTTGGTCTATTCTTTTATTTATTATTATTTTCTTTTTCGGGGAACACATTGAGTGCGAACATGTATGGACATGATAACGGAGTCATTTGCCCACAGTTATAAGAAGACTCCGACCTACTTAATTTTTTCGTACGATGGTACTTCACCTCACTTCCATCTCAAGGTCCGACGGTTCCTAAAAAAAAAATCAGCTAAAGCCTTTTTATTCCCGTATAGGGAGTAGGCGAGGCCATTTTAGCCCTATCTAACTTTTGGAGACCGAGTGAGCAGTTCAATCACTACTGGTACCAATGAGAAATAGCTGGCCCAAGGCTATCACTATTTAAGCGGCACGCAGTGAAGAGAGACGGCTCAACAAGTGCCGCCATCTCGTGGTCCCTAACCCTAACACTCGTATTTAATGTCTGAAATAATGTGGGTTCTACGGTCGATTTTCTTGGTTTACGTGACGAGAACCCGAGTTTCCAGGAGAAAAAACCCACTTGCTCATGCCAGAGATCAACTAACTCGGGAACCGGTCGAAAAAAGGGTTAGATAAATTTCTTCTAGTCGCCGATTAGATTCGAAACCAAGAAGTCTTCCTTCATGAGGTCAAGCGCAGCGGTGTGCAAACGCCACATCCACTGAGCTACACACTCTCTCTCTCGACGGTTCCTTAATGAACATTTTCTGTTGGATGAATTGGGCATTTTGTTAAAAACATTGACCTGATCTGCAAGAGTGACTCTACAGATCCCCAGATCACACACCACGTAATTTCCTCATGGGGACAATGCAAGAACCACGTGTTCTTGCCAATGAAATAAAAAGCCTTAAGTGTCGTGAAATTCTTCGGTAAACATACCATTCGTATTGCTCCCTACCTACCTGTCTTATTCGCCAGATCCTTCCCTTTCTGCTAATTTTCCTCTTTCCTAGATTGAAAGGCACTCTGATTTCGAGACGTCGAGGATATATATACAACTGAGTGCGACAGCAGTTGCAGCCACTCCCCCCCCCCCCCCCCCCGCCGATAAAAGAAGAAACAAAACTTACTAGAATAGCACTGAACATTAGCATTATCTGTACGTAATCAGGTAGATCGTATTTTAAAGAAGTAACTCGAAGTAACTTCTGTGGGCTTTTATTTCACTGACAAGAACCGATCAAAAATGTTTTCGACATTATTTAACAATGCTCAAAGGTAATGAGATAAAACACAATGGACAAAGACCCGTTATCGTAGTGTGATACTACTATAGCCTCACAGCTAATTCCATTTGCAAGATGACGGCTACGTGCGAATGGGGTCCAGAACAGATTTCCGTGAAGTTATTCGTTTTTTGCAATCAACACAGGGCAGGCAGATCTTCATCGAACAAGACAGAAAACACCATTACGCACATTAATAGTATCGTTCTTGAAGACTAGCGAGTGAAACTGCGTCAAATTTGCACATGTGATGAAGTTGAGTAAGTCCACTGTTTACGAAATTGTTCACGATTTCGTTGGTTTTGGAAAGGTGTGCACCCGCTGGGTGCTCCAACAAATGTCAGAAGAGCACAAGACAACGCGCATGAGGATGTGTCTGGAGAATGTGTTGCGACACAGCGACAAAGGTGAGGATTTTCTCGCTTGCCTACTCACAGGAGACGAAACGTGGGTTCATTACTTTAACCCGGAGAGCAAAAGAAGATTCCCTAACCTGGAATCATCTGCAATCTATTGTTTGCAAGAAATTCAACACTGTTCTCACTGCCCGAAAAGTCATGGCCACAGTGTTCTGGGGATCAGCAAGGCTTTCTGTTGGTGGACTTCTTGCCAACGGAGAAACAATCAACGCAAAGGTTTACTGTACAACTTTGGACAAACTGAAAGCTAACATCCGAATCATACGACCAAGACTTTTGACGAGCCGTTGATTTTGGTGCACGAGAATGGTACTCCACACATACGCAAGCATACGCACGCCGCACGCACGCACGCACGCACGCACGCACGCACGCACGCACACACACACACACACACACACACACACACACACACACACACACACACACACACACACACACACACACACACACACACACACACACACACACACACACTAATCGTGAGTGGTTGCGCTGCAATTGTTGCGACACCTCTCCCCTACTACTCAGACTTAAAGCCTTCAGACCCATTTGGCATTTCACTGCAGATAAGGAAGTTCATCAGGCAGTATGATGCTGGTTACCGGGTGTGGGCACGAACTCCTTATTTATTTATTTATTTATTTATTTCGTATCCAAACACAAGTGGTATCGTAGTAAGTAAATTGGTACATTATTTACCACAAATTAGGATACATTACAAATGAGAACTGCTTAAATTTAGCAGGTAAATTATACAGGGAATAATAAGTAAAATATGAGAGGAAAAGAAACTATACATAAATTACATACAATAAATATGATCAGATGTTTCTTCAGAATCTTGCGCAATAAACTATTCTTTATGTGCAGAGTATAAAGTCCTCTTTTGTGCAAGGTGATTGAAGAAGTGGGAAAGAAAGGTGTTCCATGGACTGGTTGTCCCACACTCACAATTATCTGGTCCAGTGAGGTAGCCTCATTTGATGAGGTTTTGTTTGCAGCGTCCTGTCGTTCGTAGTCTGTTGAGGCTTTTCCAAGTATTCCAGTCCAAGTTGGCACCACGTAGATGTTCAGCTGATGGAATACCAGTATCATTCTCAGGGTATAGTGCAAGTCATTGTTGATGTCCTGTCTCTGGAGGAGTTTTTAGGTGGTTCAACGGTTGCTAGGAAGCTATGTCGGGATCTTAGTCTTTGGGACACTGTAGTCTGGCCAAATAGTGGGTGGCGCTTATCATCATCCTTTGTCTGCTTCTTTCGTCAGCTGAGAATGCAGATCTTCGAATTGAAGGGGGGTGTAATACCATTCAAGGTATACAACTCTCTTAGTGGTGTAGGTTTCAGGCATCCTATAATTAAGCGACAGCTTTCATGCAATGCCGGGTTAAGTTTTCAGCATAGCAGAATGTGAACCATACAGGGCAGGCATATTCAGCAGAAGAATAGCAAAGAGCCAAGGCAGAAGAACTCAGTGTGCTAGGGTCTGCACCCCATTTGGAGGAAGTAAGCTTTTTTTAGTATGTGTTTCTTGCATTAACTTTTGCCTTTGTTTTTTCTGTGTGTTTTATATGAAAGAGTGCTATCGAGAGTCATACCGTGGTAGATTGGGTTCCAACGAACCCAATCTACCTCGTTCTATATTAGAATGGTCTATATTAGAGCCTTCCCAAGAAATCTGAGCATATTTATTGTATGTAACTTGTGTATAGTTTATATATAAGTTATATAGAAGCCAACAATATGTATATGTTGTTGGCTTCCTTATTGTTAAGGTGGAAAAGGCTAGTCTGGATTTTCAAGGGTTTGATTTTATTTGATTACTGCTATTAATATGTGGTTAGACTATTTAACGCAAGTGATAGAGTAGTTTCAATTGACTTGAAATTTTTTGATTAAGCAGCTATGGCAAGGTCATCAGCATAGATAAAATTTACAGTTCCTGGAAAGATGGGGAGATCATTGACGTAGATATCGAAAAGTAATGATGATAACACACTTCCCTAGGGGTGGGCATTTTTTTTTGGGGGGGGATGGCAGTGGCTCTTCGTGCCCCACCAGGTTCCACAAAAAAGCGGGACCTGGTGGGGCATGAAGTCTGTTTTCCAAGAGTGACTGGATCAGGAGGACAAAGAGATAGTCTAGTTATTCCATATATTTTATTTCTGAGTGTGAGATGGTTTATGGTATCACATGCTGCAGTTAGTCCACAAAGACTGCTTCTGTGGCTAGTTTTTGCTCATAATCATTTTCAGTATACGGGCTCCTTCAGTACTGATATTGATAAACTGATCTATCGTTGGCATCAATAAATTTGGTCGCTGTGGAAAAGCAGTGCATGTTCACTTATATCTTGGTGTATCATTTCGAATGACTTCTGTTTTCGGCTTCAATGACATTTTCTGCGGTATGTTCCATGATAACTGTTAATGTTTCTGGCTACAGCGACCTAATTATGTATATATATATATATAGTCTTACTTGATGTTGTTATCATAATTAATAAAAAAATATCTACAGGTTCTGTATTTCATTTTAACAAAAAACAATTCATAAATAAATAAAATTATTAAATGTTTAAACATCTTCGTGACCATCCCGTATAAACTAAATTCCTGGAAAGTGAAGAGATAATAATAATAATAATAATAAAAAGATTATTATTATTTTCTTTTCAGTATTGCATGTTGCGTAACTTACTTAAATTGATGCAGTAATACTGAAAATTACTTCTTTATAATCAGAACTATGATAAAGTTTCGTTATGATAGGTTCTATAATAGTACTTCAATGCATTATAAAAAATTTTTAAAAATGCATCACGAATGATTAAGTTGACTGTTTTATTTTGGCTTTTCATCACAAATACTCATTCTTAATGAAAGGATAAAAATAACAAACTATACCAGATAGTACCATCGGTATACCTAATATATATATATATATATATATATATATATATATATATAAGAAACCATTACTACATTCGCTCGAAACAAATGCATTTTCGGCAGAATAATTCCAGACTAATTTTTTCCAGTATATTAATTTCTCTGACTAAAATGGTTCAAATATAGACTAAATAATTTCCGGCGATTTATATTTATCACTTGCTAACTCAGCCTTGATAGCAATCATAACATTAAGATGATGTCAGCAGACTAACTAGAAAAATAGCTGAGATGCCATAAACTTTGATCGTCCTATTACCAATTTGCTTCTCAGCAAAAAAAGGAAATGATTAGTGTACTCTATTTATAACGGTCGCCGTTGTTAATTTGATACACTTTTCTTTGAAGTTCCTCTTAACAAAAGGTCGATATTTAGTGTGTATTCATTATGATACAGAAAATTATATGTTCGGTTTTATTTAATGTGCTGTTCATTGCTTCTGGATATAAAGGTAAGCATTTATATTGTAGTATCCGAGGTTATCCATTTAGTATAACCATTTTTTTAAATTAAATTATTGCTCACTTTTATTTGTGTGTGACGTTCATTAATTAACAAATGTGTAACTTATGGGATATAACTGTGGATCATTCAGTTGTTTTTTTCCCATTGCCAGTGAGAAGCAGGGAGAGTAAAAAATAATAATAATAATAATAATAAAATAAAAAAAAGGAATGTTTTATTTCTTGATAACGTGGTCATATTTTCAAATCCAGAGACCTGAACAGGATACAGTGTTCAGGTCTTCAGATTTAAATTTTAATTTTAAGATCTAAAAATGTCAACCTATACACCACCTTTATTTTCGGGGAGCGGAGCAATCGCATCGCATTCCTAGTTCGCGTAGTTTACGAAAAGCCGTGAATATATATATACATAACTTCAGAGTTTTTTTTTGTTTGTTTGTTTGTTTATTTCTTGTATGACAAAAATTGGGAATTAACGGTCATGACGTTTCTTGATGGAATCCAAGTATATGCATACAGAGAACTCTTGAATGTATGAAGAACCTTCGCGGTCCTCGACTTCACAGGAATATACATAATGATATCGTAAGCATACAAAGTATATGAAATGATTTAAACTTCGCCATTTTTTTTCTTTTATGATAGTTTCAATTGCAGATTGTTATAAACCTATATCGTGGATGAGCGAAGGAGATTATCTAGAAATTCTGCTGAAGCAAAACAAGAAAAAATTTCAGCATCCGTTGAAAATAATCTAACAATCTAAAGACCTTGAGAAATGTCCATATCGCATTGGAATTCGACCCACAGTCTGTTAGCTAAAGAACAGAGACTCTAACAACTGGAAAGAAAAAGAAAACATTCTTGAAACTCATTTCATGCTACGTTCGAATTAGTAGATATCTGACACTGGCAAGTAGGGTTTTCAGGAAAACGCTTGGCTTTAATTCCGTAACTCAAGAAAATTGACCGTAGAACTCATTTTCAGATAAACTCATATTTCAGACAATAACAGATGCTGTTAAAGACAACGAGATGGCGGAAGTTGTTTGCTGTATTCCTTCCCAGGATTAAAATCACTGATAGTCATAGGCCAGTTTTCTGTAACTGGCTAAGGATAGATTTGACTTCTCCCGAGTTTCTAAAAGTAAGTCAGAACTAAATTGCTTTGCCTTTTATTTCCCTTTCGGAGAATAAAAGCGTTAGCGGAATTATTTTATTCCTATGTTTTATGTAATGTAGAAAGAGCGAAAATATATATGGCATTTACAATTGCAATAATTAAGGTATGAGATATCCTGCTATTTTGCCTGTCTGTAATGGTGAGTTGTATATATATGTATTTTTAATGGCATCTTACTTGTAATGCTGAAAACATACTCTACATTACTTTAGCACTAAAGTAAGCCAAGGATTACATAATCTCGAAATTCTGCTGTAGAGACTAAACGTATCTTTTTTCAGGTTACTTTTAACTTCCAGTGTATGTAGTGGTGGTCTTACACTGGGTAATGAAATCATCCAGTGTAAGACCACCACTACACGCACTGGAAGTTAAAATCCTATTGACTGGAGAGAACATACGCTATCAAATCTGCCAACCAGACCAGCAATTATTTTGAGAGATGGAATTACGCATCAGTTTCTCAGTTGAGGAAACTGGCATTTTCGTTCCAGAATATCTAATTCGTGTTCTGTTGAAAGGAGTGGGTAAAGTTCCTCACATCGTAAAATTCGAATCAATCGAGGTATTTCAAACTATGCGAAATTTCTTCAAACATTGTCATGGATGCATGAGTGTTATGTATGTACAAGAAACTGGAGTGTAGTACTTGTTGGGTACAATCCCCTGCCTCTCAAAATTAAGTGTAATAATCATGGTTAAATTTAAACACTAACGATAAAAAGACACTTTATTATTTACTTATTTATTCGTGAAAAAGTGAGCTAGAAATACATGATGATACACATTCGTTTTAATTGGCTTGTTTGTTTTAATTCTGAATCAAAGATGTTTTAATCATTCCGCTTTATACAGTAAACTGCGTTCTCGAATTTTAAAGAACCACATTCCTGTTCCCTAGAGTGCTCATTTTTCTGTATTTTATATATTTGTTTATCGAGCAGTAGCATCTATATTATTTCCAGTGATAAATCAGTCCATTATCTATGAACAGAAATCGTTATATATTCGCGAAACCCAACATTGTGATTTTAGGAATGCCAAGTTTTGTACGTCTGTTGGCGCCATCTACGGGCTGAATTTTCGAAAATGATCTCTATCATTTTTCGAAAGTAAAATAAATATGAAAACGTTAATAAACAGTTGTGTTAATAAATCATTTTGAAAAAAAATATTGGATTTAAAAAAAAATAATGTAATTTAAATTTGTACTGTAAATATTCGTTTTCGATTAGTTCGATTGCTTTATAAATAATAAACTGTTGTTCATTGGATATATATATAATAAGAATATTACTTACTCTTGCATTTCTGTTTCATACTTGTTCACAGCAAAAATATATTGAAAGTCTGAAAATTATTATTATTATTATTATTATTATTTTAACGGTGTCTCCATGGAGTCAAAAGACTCATCGCGGGAGACCCGACATTGACACACTAACCATTATTTACACAATACCTGTCATACCTCTCCTTAAATTCATTCACAGTTGAAGCATTCACAACCAGTTCTGGCAAAGCATTCCACCCATTCACAACCCTCCAAGTAAAAAATCTAGTCCTAACACCCTTGTTAACCACACTCTTACACAATCTCCAGGGATGACCCCTCGTTCTCTCACATCCTGCATTGGTCTTAAGAATATCATCGGTATCAATCCTGTAAAATCCCTTTAACAATTTAAATACCTCTATCATATCTCCTCTCCTACGTCTATCAGCTAGTTTTTGGAGCCCACAGATCATCAATCTATCCTCATAGGGAACATCCCACAGACCTGCAACAATCTTTGTAACCCTCCTCTGAATCCTTTCTACCACTTCTGCATCACCAAGAAATCCTGGCGACCAGATCTGTGCACAATAGTTCAAATGCGGCCTTATTAATGCCTTATAGAGTGGAATAATAACTTCCCTATCCCTGCTTGTTAGTGTGTTCCTCAACAACCATGTAATTTGATGTGATGTTTTGGCAATCTTAGCAATATGCCCTTTAAACTTAAGTTCTCTGTCCACAATAACTCCCAAGTCTCTTATCTCATCAACTTCCTGCAGTTCAGTTCCGTTAATATAGTAAACAGCATGCGATTTCATCCTCCCGAAGTGCATCACCTTACACTTAGCCACGTTGAACTGACAGCCATTTACCTCAGTCCATAGCGTCAGCCTATTTAAGTCATCCTGTAAAATATCCACATCATTTGAATTGATTATCGCTCTTCCCAATTTTGCATCATCAGCAAACAAGTGGATATTTCCATTCAAGGTATTTCCAATATCATTGATGTACAAATTAAACAATAGAGGACCAAGAACTGAGCCCTGAGGTACACCACTAGTCACTTGCCTTTTCCTGGACTCAGCTCCTCCGTAAACCACTCTTTGATATCTGTCCGCCAGCCATCCTTTAATCCAAATCACCATCTTCGGATCCAAACCCATTTGCTCTAATTTATGTAACAGAGTTCCATGTGGAATCCTGTCAAAAGCCTTTGCAAAGTCAAGCAGTATCACTGAGTAAGGATTTCCTTTATCCAACTCCACTGTTACTTTATTATAGAACGTAAGCAAATTACTTAGGCAAGACCTACCTTTCACAAAACCATGTTGCCCCTTATAAAGTATCATATTGCTGTCCACCCAGTCCTGAATTCTAATTTTAACTAATTTCTCCAAAATCTTAACCACCACTCCAGATATATTGATTGGTCTATAATTAGCAACATCAGTCTTAGAGCCTCCCTTGTGCAAAATGTATTTACAGCAGAACATTTATCTGTTCTCTTTGGATTATAAAATTTCAACAAAACAATTCAGTTATTTTTCAGAAAATATTTTCTTAGAGAAAGAGTTACAGTTTCTATAGTTAAGAATATCAAGAGAAAAGTAATCGGAACTCTCTTTCCACCACAAATTAACGACTACAATTTATTGTATTACGACAACGCATTTATAAAAGAAGGATGAACACTGTATAGAAAAAAAAAAATACGCGTGTAAAAAGAAATGTATTAAAATCGGCCTTCTCAATAAATAAATAAATTAAATATTTTTAACTAAGACGCCAAACAATTACCGTCATTTCGAGTTCATAACCCTATTTGTAGTTATTATGGCTTGAAATTATGCTGCACTCGATTATTTACGGAACTGAGATTCCAGTAGAAAATTTTCTTGCTTCGTCCAAAGAACGAATCTTTCAAAACTGGTCGGGTAAACAAAAAAAAAAAAAAAGCCTAGGAAAAATCTCTCTCTAGTAGACAGATAGTATTGGACTTAGAACAGCCTTTTTCTAGTCCTATCTAGCATCATGAAAGTTATCAGAGTATGCTCAGGCAAATTCTTTGGTTTTTGTTTCTAAAATAGTTTTAGATAATAACCATAATTATTTTTAAAACATTATTATTTTTACAGTATTATTTCTGTCATGGTATATATGCATATACATATATATTTGAAAAGTAATCTTCATGCTAATAAGTTCAGCGTATTTCACTAAAAATAAGTCACATAAATAAATCACAACCGACTGAAATTGTAATTAGCAAATGTTATGACGCCTTCAAGTTTGCTTCTAGTTGTTCATGGGCGTGATTGGAACTCAAAGATATTCCACGTCTGCTCATGTGCTTCTCCTCATCTGGATTTCAGGTAAATAAAACTCGTCGTGGAATATTTAAATACACCATATTTAAATAAATGGTATTTAAAGCAATAGGCATTATCTAATCATTATATTAGATATCGAAAATAAAAACAATTATAAAGAGTTATTAAAGGTGACGAACCTTCTAGGCTTGATGAGCTCCTGTTATTGTCTTAATAGTTATTATTATTTATTCACATAATTGATACACAGTAAAAAAACAAGATTTAAACAACATTATTGAAATAACAAATATTATTTAAAGAACAATTTGATTGGTGATACAGAAAATTCAGATTCTACCCAAGAATCTAAGAATAGTCTGTCAGGTAGTATCTTAAAATATGGAGTGTTCAAAGTATTGTTATTTTTGTAGGTCATATGGGATCACTTGGTTGATGTTTAATTGCTGTAAATAGTTAGATAGCTTCTTTGAAATTGCACCAAGTGCATCAATAACTATTGGGATAACTTTAGTATGTTTAAGTCACAGCCTGCCAACTTCGATTGCCAGATCTCGATATTTAGTAATTTTTCCCAGTTTTTTTGTTGATAATGTTGTTATCACTGGGCACTGCGATATCCATAATCCAAAGCTGTCGAAGTTCGATAATTGTGATGTCAGGTCTATTGTGTTCCAAATGCCGATTAGTTTGTATTCTAAAGTCCCAGAGAATTTTTGCTGTTTGGTTTTCCAGTACTGTCTCTATTTTATGATGCCACCAGTTATTAGATGTAGGAAAGCCATATTTTTTGCATACATGCCAATGAATTATTTTGGCCACTTGATCATGGCGGTATTTATAGTTAGTTTGAGTTATCTTGCTGCAGGCACTGATTATATATTCTACAGTCTCATCTTTCTGATCGCATAATCTGAATTTCCTGTTATTATTAATGTTCAAAACTTTTGCTTTCATTGCGTTAGTTTGTAATGCCTGTTCTGAGCTGCCAGAATAAATCCTTCTGTTTCTTTTTTAAGATATCCATATTATAGCCATTGCCAAGTCTTGTTCACGTCAATTTTTGCCTCAGTACCTCGAAGAAATTGGCCATGCAAAGGTTTATTTTTCCAGCGCACATATCTGTTATTTTGCTGTTCCTTTTTGTAATCGCATTTGTTTCCTGTTGCTTTCAGAAGCCCCTCTTGTGTAACTGCTTGAAGCATTTGCTCAGAGCTATTGTCGATGTAACTTTTTAAACTAATTTCTTCTTCTTTCACAGTCTGTCTCACTTACAGCGACCCCGTCCACCTATTCTCCTTCTTAGGTACAACCGGTCATCACTTCGTAGATGTAATGCATGATGCATAGTCATTAATTTTCTAGTTTTCCGGTCCAATTTGTCCAGGTCTTCTTTTGTCCAATCTATTATGCCAGCTGTGTATCGGATCACTGGTATAGCCCAAGAATTCATATAATTGAATTCAAATATTCCAATAATTGTGTTTGATCCATTTAGTTTTGTTTTCAGAATATTTCTAACTCTTTTGGTGCATTCTGCTGCTGCCTGTTGTTTAACTTTCGAGTGGAGAATGTCACTGGCTTCTAATATTCCTAGGTATTTATAGTGTTCATCAGGTGAAATTGCTTTTATATACTATAATGAAGGTAGCGTCCAGTATGTGTTGATTTGTGGTAGACTCTCCATATTTCTCAGATTATTTCTCTTGATCAAAATTAAAATTGCTAGTATCAATTATTTTTCCTCGTTTAATAGATAAAATTGCACATTTATCTAAACCAAATTCCATTTTGATGTCCTGACTGAAAATACGAACTGTGTTCACTAATGAGTCTATTTGCTGGGTCGATTTTCCATAAAATCGACCCAGAGACACAATTTTAGCAATATGTCCCAAATTTTAGGTCATTGTCCGTAATCACGCTCACATCACTCATCTCCTATACTTCTTCGAGGATATTTCCACCGATTGTGAACTCAACATCCTATCTTTAGTTCCCAAATTTCAAACACTTCGCAACATTGAACTGATATCCCTAATCATTTACCCATTCTACCAGTGTATTCAAGTCCTCTTGCAAAGCCACGACATCCGCTCTATTCCTGAGAGATCTCTCTAACTTTACATCGTCTGCAAAGAACTGCATATTACCATCCGGTCCAATTTAATTACCAGCTTGTCATGTGGCAATTTATTAAAGGGCTTTGCAAAATCTAAATATACCACTGTGTGTGCATCACCCTTATCCAATGCATTTGTCACCTTATTATAATAAGTAAGCAAATTATTAAAACACAATCTTCCTTTAAAAAACCCATGCTTGCCACCAAAGAGTATTTTCAAACCTAATTCTGAATCTTGGTCCTAACTAACTAACTTCTTTACACTTTAATCACAACTCCAGACACACATTCAATCCTTAATCTAATTATTATTATTAATATTATTTCAGAGGATGATCAATCTAACCGCTATCCAGTTAAAGAACATTGCCTAAGCCTTCTACAGACGCAAGTAAATGAAGAAATGTTTGCAAGCCTCTCTTACATGCAAATGGTAAGTAACCGTAAGTTATTAGGGGAAAAAAAAACATTTCTTTTCTCTAGCTTTATAAACTGGTCTAGTAGCAACTTGTTGGTTGACAAATATTTCTAATTTATGTTAATCTGAAGAATGATTGGCCATAACCATTTAGAAGGCATTTATTAAGTAATATTTATGATTTGTAAAATTACACACCCAATCTAAAGTAACCATCATCCTTAAAACGTATATGATAAGTAATACACGATTTCAGTATGCTTATTATATTATATTACTCATAAAATATTTATGAGTAATAAAATGATTTATTTTACCACGCATATAAGAGTAGCAAATTTTACCCTTCAAAGTTCATATCAAGGATTACTGTAGAGACTCTTAAGCCAACTACTATGAAAGCTACTGGCTTCTTACTACAAAAATCATGAAGACCGAAATCAGGTTATAAATTATTGAGTGGCCGCTTTTCTTCCGCAGAAGTAATCAGGAAGGAAAATATCGAATCTTCTGATGCATTTTCCACCACCACCAATGAATGAATATATATGTATTGTTTCCTGAATGAATATACCAGGAAAGGAATTGGTTCTTAATTCTAACTATTAAAATACTAGTTAGAGAATACTAGTATTCTCTGAGAATACTAGTTAGAGAATACTGCATTCTCTGGCTAGTATTTTAGGTTCTACATGAATTTTTCTCTGTCTAGTATTCGACCATTACTTTACTTATTGGAGACAAAGTAGCTTGAAAAAAGTTATTGCTTGGTTTCTAGGGAGGGTTTTTGGATTATCTAGCCATTAAATAATTAATCAACCTACTGTACTACTATACTATAATATATAAAATTTTGTGCCTTCGATTCACATTAAAAACATCGATACATGTTTGATGTTATTGGCAATTGGCTATACACAATAAACACCTCATTGCATTCCGTATAAAACAACAGCAAAAAACTTTTATTATTTGACACGTCCAAGACTCATCGAGGAAGGGCACCTACTCTACAACCCTCCGACTCCACCACTCACCTTATCCGCCTATCATTTTTTATATTTTTATAGTTTTTATATTATGAATTTAATATTTTAAAATAATTTTTATATTATATAAAATAGAATATTTATATAAAAAGGAAAAAATATTTATATAAAAATGAAAAAAAATTATATTAAATAAAATATTTAAAAAGTATTTTATTTTGCAACTATAAGTAGGCTGTTTTTAATATTGTTGTTTGTGAGGAGTAAGGTTTTAAATGTGGTCCCCATAGAGAGTGAGGCCCCCAGCTTGCGCCTAATGTGCCTTATGGTAAATTCGGCCCTGCCGCCAGCATATTTAAGTCATCCTGCAAGTTCTCCGCATCACCTTCATTCACTATAGCTGTTCCCAATTTTGAGTAATCAGCAAACAAGTAGATATTTCCCGTCAAATTATTTCAGATTTCATTAATTTAGAAATTAAACAACAAAGGACCAAGTACTGAGCCCTGAAGTACATTATTAGTCACCTGCCTCCTCCTTGACTCAACTTCTCCATAAACCACTCTTTGATATCTCTCCACCAGCCATCCTCTAATCCAAATCACCAGATTCACATCCATTCCCATTTGCCTCCATTTATGCGATAGAGTTCTATGTATAATCTTGTCAAATGCCTTTGCAAATTCAAACAGTATCATAGAATAAGCATTTCCTTTATCCAATTCCACTGTCACTTTATTATAGAAAGTAAGTTACTAAGGCAAGTTCCATCCCTGACAAAACCATGTTGTCCCTTGTAAAGTATCATATTTCTGTTCACCCAGGACTGAATTCTAATTTTTATCAACTTCTCAAAAACATTAACCACCATTCCTGATATATTGATTGACCTGTAATTTGTTAGTTCTGTTAATTTGTTCTTCTTGGAACTTCCTTTATGCAGAGGAATTATTTTCCCCTTTTTCAACTCTACTGCAACTTGATCAGAACTGAGACTTAAACTAAACAGCTTGGTTAGAGGACGTCTTAATTCTCTTGCACATTGTCTTAACACCAAGACCGATATGTCATTTAACCTTATGGCAGTGTTCGCATTAATGTTCTGCAATATACTAAGCGCCTCTATTTATTCTATTTCTAGTCTTTCATCAATCAGTGACATGCCCGGCATTGCAAAATCACAACCAAGATGGTAACTTTTGTAAAATGATTACTTAGTAACTGAACTATTCATTTGCGTCTGTTCCTTCTCTACCATTAACACTTCGTAAAGTCCTCCTTCCATAGTTATTTCTCCTTTTACTTGCTATATAGCGAAAGAACTCCTTAGGATTTCTTTTGGACTAATCAGCTAGCTTCCCTCTCATAATTAGCTTTGACTTTCCTTACCATGCAGGTTACCCTACTTGCCTGTACCTTGTACTGCTCATGGATATGCTGATCATCTTTTTTCTTTATACTTCCTCTACAACCTTTTCTTTTTCTGCAACTTCTGCTTAATAATACGTCTTAGTCCTACGTGATTTATGCTCCTGACACTGGGTATACAGTCTGATACTGTTTTTCTTAAACACCTTTTGACAACCTTCCATACACCATCATTTCTCCCCTCAAATTCTCATGCCATAGCACTGCTAAAAGCTGACTTCTTAGCTTGTCATAATCACCGGCTTTGTAATTCCACATATACCCTTTCTTATCAGAAAATCCTATACTTCTGACAATCTCCCAGATCAAGACCACATGATCGCTTTTCGCAAGTGGAGAAATTGTGGCTAAACTGGTCATTGATATGTTCTCTGATGCTATGACCAGATCCAACACTCTCGATCCTTTTGTCCCCTCCACTACATGCTGTCTCAAGGAATTATCTCTTAACAACTGTATAAACTCCATTTCCTTCTTTCCTTGTAACCATTCCTTCTCCTAATCTATGTCGCCATAGTTAAAATCTCCCATAATAATTACTGGACCTGCACTCATCATGCAAATTGGCCAATGCATATTATCCAGATTCTCCCTCATACTCCCTGGATTATAGCAACAGCCAATTATATATTTCATCCTGCTGATCTCTATCTCGCACCAAATAGCCTCAAATGAACTGCCTTCTGTATGCCTCATCTTGAGGCACTTCTACTCTTTTTGGCTTCAACTTTTCAGCGATCATTAGCAAAACCTCTCCCCCTTCTGTTCCCTCTGTGTTACCTGAAAATGTTGTATCCCTTATATTTCTAAGTTGCATGTTTCTTCTCTAGAACAGGATTTTTGGATTATTTCAAAATTAAATTAAAAAGACAAAGGATAATTAAAATGATAAAAAAATCATTTTCTTCTACATGGTACTCATATATGTTTTCAAACTTTCAAGGATCGGACACACACACACACACACACACACACACACACACACACACACACACACACACACACACACACACACACACACACACACACACACACACACACACACACACACACACATTTCGTTTTGCTTATGTGCTAACATAAGCAAAACGAAAAGATTTCTAATTAGTTACTTGGCCATGATAGGCTATTGAGCCTAACACACTGTATAACACTCGAGAATGAAAATAATAACACTAAAATAGAATAAACATTTATGTGATTATTGAGATTTTAATTTGTATTTGTCTAGAAAAGAATCCTTCGTATAAATGAAAGTTTATTTTTCAACTTTCATCGACGTTTTCAGAAATGCACTGCGTGTAAAAGAGGGGACTTAAATACTAATTACCGCATTCAAGTTAAGTTTGAAACCCAGTTATTTGGACATAATCGGTCATCAGGACTACATGGCATTTGTATTTTGGTTAGAAAGACTTGCGTTCTTGAAGAGCTTGGATCATCTAGCCCCCAGGGACTTTATAAAGGCTCTTTCAACTGAAAGTGAAATTAACTGGTCTCATGAAAGGTGACATGGTTTTTCTCATGGAAACTCGGGATTTTCATCCCATAGAACAGCATTTAAACTGATTAGAACACACGTAGGTATAACACACTGTTTCATAGCCATAGTAGCTTCGACTGTATTTTCAAATAACAGCCAACCAATTCCAGATGAACTGGCATTCTCTGCGATATCATCAGGACTTTTTCCTTTTGATAATACTTTCATGATTCATTTTTATGTACATTTTCAACGAGTAACGAACCTTTTCCTGTTGAAAGCAATGTTTCTTTATAGGCCGCATATTTCGGTAGCAATCATGTAGCTCGAAGGGGATTTGCGAAATTCTTTCGAAACAGCTCGTTAGAAGAAAGGGAACATTCCGAAAGAATAATCAGATACCTCAGTCTTCGTGGAAGCAGATTTACAGGTTTTCAGTTTGAGGTAAGTGAACTGTTAATTCATTTTCTAGATATATGATTTAGGTTTAATAATTTAAAAATAATAAATTTTTTGCGTTGTACAGGCGCGCGCACACACACACACACACACACACACACACACACACACACACACACACACACACACACACACACACACACACACACACACACACACACACACACACACACACACACACACACACACACACACACACACACACACACACACACACATTACTAGAAGTGAAATGCTGTCTTCCACATTGTCTTCTATAGTTTGTTTTCATCGTGAAAGACATGCAGTTCCACTTTTTTTTAATTATAAATCGGAAATCAGAATACAAAAATTATCGGTAACTTTTGAAAAGATTGCTGCAGTGCCATGAAAGAAAGACTACTTTCTTTATGGAAAAGGATAAATTATTGAAGGCATTGAAAAATTTCTGAACGCATTAAAATGTAATTGAATAGTCCACAGAAATTAAATATTACTCATTGGCCTATGGTTCCACTTGGGAATAACCGTCTTCCAAAAATGAACCTAACCTTTTACGTTATTGAAAGTATTACTTATATGTAGGAGAGCAGCCTTCTTCCAATTAGGCTTTGGCAAGAAGTTGATTGCAATCCCATAGTGGACCATGGATCAGCTTTGACTGAACCACGATTGTAATTTTTTATGTCATTCCACCCATGAATGGTTCCTTGGAGACATATTCACTCCAAGATTGTTTAGCAGTTCATTCCTGAACATCGTGTGATATTATTTATGCTTTAAAAATAGTTACAGGCCGTTCTTAGTGCCATTCTGGATGACTAGAGGAGTCTTTTCTAGGCCTTTCTTCAGCCAGTTCCCAAGTTAGTCAATCTACGGCACTAATAAGTACTATTTTTCTTCCTAGAAGCTTGGATTTCTAACCCCATATCTCAAATTTGACCTTAGAACTCAAATTATTACACAAGAATGCGAGTATTTAGATTTAGAAGTTATAATGGTAGTTGTCTGCCTTCAAAACTTCTCCTGAAAGCTTTGGTTCATTGATAGCTTGGATTCATCATCAGTTGCGAGTCCAACCGCATGCACGCACGCACACACACACACACACACACACAACAACAATAACAAAATTATTTTATAGAGAAGATATAACAGTTCATTTTAGGTGCTAAGAAATATTTACACCCTTAACTAAAATGTAGAGTTGCTCCCCTACACAATTGGAGGAACTCCCTGATAGACAGAAAACATGCTACTCTTAAAGTAAAAGAATACAATGACAAATATTGGATGAGAAAACATACAAGCACACCAGAGCTAAAGATACACTCATAGATAAACAATTTTACCTATGAACAACATGCTATATTAACCACAAGATATTGCTTCTCCGTGGACACCATGAATCAGCATGGTAGCTCACGTTATTCCAAAAGATTCTACATATTCACCAAATCTAAGAACATTTTTAATTTAATTAATTTATTTAATGTAGTTAATTTCAAATAAATTTATTTATTTGACGATGCATCCAAATTTTTGAAAACGATCGCTTATGAAGAAAGATTGAGAAGTCCTGTTTTTTCTAAAGTGCAATGATTTCTAAGAGGATGACCACTTTATACCCTAATCAGAATGGAAGTCAAAAAATTTCAAAATTAATATTCCAAATTAAGGCTTGTATAACTCAGTGGAAGTGACGCTTGCATCCTCCGCGTTATGCTGCGCGATGATCGACTTATAGTTCAAGTCTAGTCGCCGGCTGGAGGAACTTTTTCTAAGCCTTTCTTCTACCGGTTTCCGAGTTAGTCAATCACGGGCGCGCGGGTTTTTTTCTCCCGAAAACTCAAGAAAATCGGCCGTTCATTTTCTTCATTAGTAGGTGTTAAATATTCTATTTAAGGATATAAGAAAAAATTATATCCTTAAATAGAACCCACATTATTTCAAACGGTAACATATCCTATTGGGGTTAGGTACCAAGAGATGTCAGTACATTTTGCCGCTCTCGTCATCGGTGGGTGCTTATAACTAGTGATAGTCATGGGCCAGCTATCTCTGATTGGCTACTGGTGGAGATTGAACTGCCCATTCAGTCTCCAAAAGCTAGATAGGGTTAAAAGGCCTCACTTGCTCCCTAAAAGGGAATAAAAGCAGTTAGCTGTTATTATTATTATTATTATTATTATTATTATTATTATTATTATTATTATTATTATTATTATTATTATTATTATTATTATTATTATTATTATTAGTTCTTACAGTTGAGAAATAGCTATTACTCAAACCCTCCTTAAGTTTTCTTGATTTCGTTGAAAACAGCACTCCTGTAAGTCAATGATTCTTCTCTGGTTGTTTCATGCTCTGTCTATAAAAAGGTGGTAAGTTTTTAGTGCTTGTCAGATCATTTAAGGAAACTTTAACTGCGTTAGCATCTATAATCCTATAATTCTTAAATCTTGTTAAATACAATCGACAAGTAACCATTCATTCACAGTCCAACTTTGAAATCGGAGTGTGAAAGTTTCTTCCTCTATTCTAAGGACAACTCTCTTCCATTAGCAGAACTCAAACCTGCTACTTTTTCTATCCCCAAAACAACCTTTTCTGAAAATTGCAGTCAACAGGTATTCCAATAGCCTCTTTTGAGGTCTACTCTGCCTTCTCTTTCCAGTTGGTTTATATTTTATTAATTGTTTAGGATATCGGGTGTTGACCCTGTATAAATGTCCTATCCAATTTTGCTTATAATTTTTAGTTTTCTTCTAATAATTTTACTTTTAATTCTCTTAAAATATTCTAACTCCGTTTTTTTAACCTAGTAATGTGCATTTTGCAGTCCTTCTGAATCTCATTACGCTTGATTTTATTATTTGTTTATTATTTTTCGGTGCGGTTTACTACTGTGATTTGTATAAAAATATTTCGAAATTGGAATTACAAATTTCATGGTTTTTTTTATTGTTATTATTTATTTGTTCTGTTTTCCGTAGCAGAGTAGTTTTTCAAACTTCCGATAAAAAAAAAAAAAAAGAAAGTACGTACTTCTTAACCAAACACTTACTGGATACTTATTTTCTCTTTAATAGATGCCCCAAAAGACATCGTGGATGAATGGCCTTGAAGCGTTAAGAGACGCGTTAGAACTGGAGATCACGGTCAACAACCATCTCTTCCAACTTCACGATGCTGCTGAAACATGCACTGATCCACACGTAAGTTCATTATATATATATATATATATCATATTCTTTATAGCCTCTTTTACCTTGCGGTGTCGAGAGTTTATTAATCATCGAACCTCAAACCGTTCACAGGATAGGTGGTCAGCCCTATGCCCCGGTATGTCATATGGCCAGTAGTGTTGAGTTCTCAAGGTTAGTTTGCCTGCTTTGCGGGATGAAAAACCCCAGGATAAACTGGGGAAAAATCCAACTGTCCACGCCCAAGACCAGGTATCTTGGCTATGGCTGAGGAAGATCAATTTAGCTCCTCAAGACGGGAATCGAACCTAGGACACTCCTTCCCCAGGCAGATGGTTGTGATGCGCACAGCCACTAGGCTAACCGCGGGGATATATATATATATATGTATATTATTTATTCATTTTTAATATTAACTGACTTAGTAGTAGTCATCATATTATATATTATATATATTATATAATATATATATATATATATATATATATATATATATATATTAACTTGAGGATATTGTATATTAGGATAACCAAGTAATTTTATAAGCTTGGTTATTTTTACTCCTAATTCCAAGTATGCAAACAATTAAGTTTGCACCTGAAACAAACTTCAAGTCTAAAGATGGTACAACACAGGGCAACTCATTGTAAAGATGGGTTAAGCTCTGATCACTATTCTTAGTATTTTCTCATAATGTAAAGCACATCTCACTAAAAGATGTATACTGCAATACATTATGGGTAGGGTCATTATGGGTGGAGTCACTACCCAGAGCGGTTTCAACTTTTTTTGAGGTCTCCTCAGTGAGTAGCTAGACCCTAAATACCAAGGTTTTAGTAATACAGAGCCTTATCAACTTTACCTATAGAAGTTGCAAAAAGGTGTTTTTATTTTTAATAAGAATCTCTGGATGGAGGAGATGTAGATGTAATAAATTTTTTAACTTATTGTATATATTGTATATTAGGATAACCAAGTAATTATATATATATATATATATATATATATATATATATATAACGCACCGTAATTCGGTAAACAATTACATTTTAGAGCATATGTATTATGCTGAGCTTCTGGGTAATGTGGTGAGTTGATTTGAAATGAAGGTAACGTCCATTGTGTGTTGGTTTGCGGTAGACTCACCATATTTCCCAGAAGCTCAGCATAATACATATGTTCAAAAATAGAGCCACGAACATCATCCCAGAAGAAAAAGAACACTATGATGAGTTTACTCATATATCAGACATTAATTTAATCTACAAGATTCTTCATAGCAACCCCCCACAACAACAACAATCTACTATCATTCAATACAGATCATCCATAAGTATTCCTTATGCAGGTACAGTGTCGAAAAAGATCGCAAAACATTTTAAGCCTTTCAACGTCAGAGTTGCGTTCAAACTGATCAAGACTGTTTGTCACGTTTTAAGATCGCCATAACACATTAATCCTTTTTTCAAACACGCTGGAGTGTATAACATCCCATGTGCTTGTGGTCTAAACTATATAGGACAGACGTCGAGAAGCCTCGAAATCCGATAAAAAAAACATACAGGAGATGTTAATAACAACAGAACAGACAACTCAGGTCTAGCCCATCATTTCGCGATTACAAATGGTCAGCATTGATTGGGATAGCAGCTCCATGCCTTATATAGAAGAAGACTTCACTTGCAGAAATTTCAAGGAAGCCGTTGTAGTCCTCCGTTCTGGAGAAAAGCTTAACGGAAACCAGGAAATGATAATAGCTGACATATGGAAAACCTTAATACGATCGCTCAGTCTGCCAGAATTTAATTTCGCTCAAAACTACAGAGCGTACTCTCACAACAGTCACTAACACAACACGCTCCATGCGTTCTGTTTCAATTTTTAATTTATACGATAGCGTTACTCCATTTTCTCTGTACTAATTTCCCCGTTGGCGAAACTTGTTGGCATTAGATGTTTATAAATCATGGTCAATTAAAGATCAATATATATTTCATTTTCATTATACATACATTACATGAACACAATTGTGCATAACAGATACTTGCATACATAATGTTTTTTTTTAAATAATAATGATATTTTAATTGATTTTT
Source organism: Typopeltis vanoorti (assembly GCF_054136105.1). Taxonomy (NCBI): domain Eukaryota; kingdom Metazoa; phylum Arthropoda; class Arachnida; order Uropygi; family Thelyphonidae; genus Typopeltis; species Typopeltis vanoorti. Next base: position 165,972,339 of record NC_143549.1, on the reverse strand, counting down.
ACAATATTTACACAGTTACAATAAGCATCTTTAGTTACATTCCAACTTGTAATTTTTACAAAATTCAGCACTAAGTGCTGCATATGTGATTCATTTTCTACATTGCATTTCAATAAAAAATTTTATAATAATACTTTTTTTGCATCTATATTTACAATACATGTTCTTCTAATATTAACAACGAAGATTACACGGAATTTTTGAATAATGGATAATAATAATAATAATAATAATAATAATAATAATAATAATAATAATAATAATAATAATAATAATAATAATAATATGATAATTTATTAGATATAGATATTGGATAATAATAATAATATGATAATATGATAGTACTGGTATGATATTATCAACGGAAAAATCAAAAACTATGGCCTTTAAAGGACAAGATCCAGCAAGAACTAAAATAGTAATAGATAACAAGATCTTAGAACAGGTGAATTCATTTAACTACCTGGGATGGATGATCACATATGAAGATGAAAAAGATATAAACGTAAAAATTGCAAAATATTTAAAAATAACAGGTGTAATTAATTCTATATTTAAACCAAACCTAGTTCAAAAACAAAGCAGGCTAAAAGTATACAATACATTAGCCTTACCAGTGTTATTGTATGGAAGCGAAATCTGGACAATAAAACAAAAAGACAAACAAAGATTAACAACACCAGAAATGAAGTTTATGAAAAAATTGCAAAGTATACCCTATTTGATCACAAAAGAAACGGAGATATTATGAAAGAATTAAACCAAGAACCAGTAATAGAAAAAATTAAAAAAATATAAACATAAATGGATGGAACACGTTCAAAGAATGAAAACAGAAACATTACCAAAACAAGCCTTAAAGTACAAGCCATTAGGAAAAAGAAAACCAGGACGTCCTCTTAAACGATTCAACGATAACTTCTAAGGCCGGAACAGGCCAAGCTAGGCCTAAATCCTTGATACGCATGATGATGAATATAATAATTTCTCAGATAAATTACATACATATGATTATTACAGATGATTATTACAGACATTTTTGCATGTTTACACATTATGTATAAAATAACAATTTTTCTATTTTCATCCTACAGAGTATTTACATATTTACAATTAATGCATATTACACTTGATGCTCTGTACATTATACTGTACGCAATTTAAGGCACATTATTTCTTTTCAATATTTTTTTTCTTTGGATACAAATTCATATACTTTTTTTATATATATCTGTATCGTCATTATTATTATATACTGTACTGACTGTTTTGTTACATAATTTGCAGTCTTTGATTATGATGATTACGTGTGGATGAGTGAGGCAAGTTAATCCCACCCACTTCGAAGCTTGGGTTAGCTTTTATGAAGGGAGTGGGATTAGCCTTCACTATTTATGTTGTTATTATTGTTTATGGATGGAATGTAAGCATCGGATGCTGGTGATTTGTGATGTGTATATTAGTGTTAATGATATATTAACTTTGTTGGTATATTTTCCAGAGTTCATATTTTACTGTTCTGTAGTTAGCTGTGTGTTTTAAAGTTTTTGGTTGGTTGCTGAGTAGCGTGGGTATCTGATGTGATCTCATAAAAGAACTGCATGAGTTGTTGAAGGGTGTAGGGATGCAGAGAGTTGTTGTAGGTCGTGTTATACGATATGTGTCTCTGTTGTTTCGATAGGTGATGTTGAAGTAATTCCTTGTTAATGTCATGTAGTGTTTCAGATTTTAAATGCTCAGAATTCTGGGTATCGCCATGTGCTTCTAGGATATTGGTTGTTGCATGTAAGGTGTCCAGATCACTGTTGACACGATTTTCCTGTCTAATGTTTCTAATTTTGTTAGGTGGCTGTTTGATGTGTTTGCATAGACTGTTATTTCGTATCTGATTAGGGATTCGCAGATACCGTGATATAGCAGTTTTTTTAATGTTAGATGGAATAATGTTTTTTACTTGGAAGGGTTTCGCTGCGTAAAGACCAAGTAATAATAATAATAATAATAATAATAATAATAATAATAATAATAATAATAATAATAATAATAATTGTTGTTTACAACGTATATTATTATAATATTAAAAATTATGATTATTACAGATGTTTTTTGCATTTTTACACTCTATATATATATATATACAATATAACAATGGATATAATTACTCTATATAATAATATGTATATTTTTTAAAAATAATTTTTTTTTTCTATTATAATCATACAGAGTATTTACATATGCACAGTTAAGACATATTATATTTTCTGGTCTGTACAAAATTCTTATGCAGTTTAAAGTACTTTATTTCTTTTTTTTTAAATTATTATTATTCAGATAAATTTCATACATTATATTTACACAATTATACATAACAAATACATTCTCATACATAAAGTGTTTTAAATAATAATAATAACAGTAACTGTTTACAACGTATATTATTATAGTATTCATAATGATGATTATTACAGATGTTTCTTTGCAATTTTACACTCTATATATACAATATCAATGGATATAATCACTTTATATTGCATACTTTTGTTACAGTTATTACATACATTACATACATTTGATTACATATGATATATTACTTATCTTTGTTTACATATGATAGTTACATTACATACATTTGTTTACATATAATACATACATTGGTTTACATGTGATACGTACATTACATGTATTTGGTTACATATGATACATCTTGGATGAGAACTAATTTCTCTGCTTTTCACCCTCGAAGCTTATATGTAAGCTTATCTGAGGATGACACCAGTTGGTTATTATTTATTGGTTTGTTTGCTGTGTTCGGAAGAAATTCGCACGCACGCACGCACGCACGCACGCACACACACACACACACACACACACACACACACACACACACACACACACACACACACACACACACACACACACACACACACACACACACACACACACACACACACACACACACACACACACACACACACACACACACACACACACACACACACACACACACACACACACACACACACACACACACACACACACACACACACACACACACACACACACACACACACACACACACAAAATAACTTGGCATGTATCAATGCGTCGCTGAACTGGAAGCCTGAACGAATATATTGTTTCATTAAGTTTTTATGATACTTTGGGTGCGTGTTCATAATATGTCCTTAGAGCTCTTCACAGGCTGTTGTAGTTTGTAAGGTTTCTGTATTGAAAAGGTAATTTGTTTATCATGTCTGGGATGTAGAAGTATTGGTTAAAGTCATTTGCTAGTTGTTGAATAGGTTTTGCGTCTTTCATGAAGCTGTGTTTTATGGTTTTGGAGGCGGTGGTTTTGGGAACACAAATCTAGCATCTCATTGATCAGATGCCAGGTTTGTTTCATGTTGTTTTGTGCAGAGGTTATTTTGTCTCTGTAGTAACTTCTTTTTGCATTTCTGATATGTGTTGTAAGACGATTCCTTGTTATCTTATATTCAGTTTTTAAAGCTGTGTTATTTGAATATCGCTTTAATTCTTTCCATAAAGCGTCCTTTCTGTGTATTTCTAGGATTAAGTTTTGTGTTATCCAAGGATTTTGTGTTGTTTCTGAACGAATTCTGACTTTCTTTGTAGCTTTCTTATATATTTCCTCCAGTGTGAGTTTAATGTTGTTGTATAAGATATCTGATGCCAGGTATTCCCAGTCTGTTTTTCTTATTTCGTGGTTGACTATTTCTTCGTCTATTATTGTTTTCTGTTGCTTTTCTTCTGTGGGACATTGCATGGATATTGTCTTGGTGTGCAGGTTTAGAGAGGTGAAGTAATGGTTTGCTACTTTGCACTTTATGACTGATGCAGTATACCTGTACCTGATGTTATTGTTGGTATTATATTATACATGGAGAGCGTGTCTAGGTATTGTACAGTGTTGTTCTGGTTTTCATTTGCAATATTTATGCTTATGTCGCCAATTATCATTAGGTATTCGGTTGAACATATTTCTTGGCGTGAAAGCCAGCAATTGAGTTCGTGCAAGAATTTTATCATGTTTAGGTTTAGTGTCCTGTAAATAGCATTCAGTATTATGGGTATATGGGATACTGTCTATTGGTGGTATTAGTGATTTCGAGGCAAAGTGTTTCAGCATGCTCAAACTGATAGGCCGTATCTTTTGCTATTAATTTTTGTTTGATAAACATTAATATTCCACCACCTCTTTTTGTTTGGTAATTAATAATAATAATAATAATAATAATAATAATAATAATAATAATAATAATAATAATAATAATAATAATTATTATTATTATTATTATTATTATTATTATTATTATTATTATTATTGTCCATTTTTAATGTTCGTTTTAGAATAATTTTGTCATTTGATGCAATTTTAACTTTATAAGAATCAATATATGATTTCAGAATGTTTTATCTTTTATAATATTTTTGAACGAATGTTAATTGTATTGGCTGTATGCCGAACAGGCCTAGTGTATGCTTTACTTCTATTTATAAAATCTTACATTTAGGAAATAATCCATATTAACGATGCACATAGTCTAATGAATCGAAAAGAATTTTAAATTTGGTTGTTTTTATTTTTTTTCTATTTTTTTTTTCTTTTCGAATTCGGACTCGTCAGTAAAGTACACAAGTCCATTTTACAACATTTAGCACTTCCTTCTCTTTCCTCTCTATTGCAAACACCGCAATATAATTCACGCCTAGAAAATAGCGTAATAAATATGGAATCTCCCAGTTTATCTTCACATGTTATAAATATAATATAATTCTAATTTCTTTATTAAAATGAATTTTCAATCTTGCGACCTGTCG